>NW_027129099.1:0-124696 GCF_037325665.1 Littorina saxatilis
TGTGTGTGTGTGTGTGCTTTTTACATGCCAGTTTGTCAGTCTGTACATGATCCTGCTTGCCACTGGGTGTGTCTGTGCCTCTGTGTCTTCTTTACGTACAGTTTGTGCAGACAAAAGATGTAAAACTCAACTTAAAGCCAGTTAGTTCGAACTTTACCGCGTAGGTCACCTCTAAAGAGCCATTAAACAGGACACGTTAGAAAATGAAAAGAAGCTTTTATCACCTCATTGCAAAAACTACTGTCGTTTGTCTGTCACTATATTCACTTGAGAGAGGTACATTTTGGGAGTAAGAAAGAATTGTGTGAACGTGTGTGTATGTGTGTGTATGTATGTGTGTGTGTGTGTGTGTGTGTGTGTGTGTGTGTGTGTAGTGTGTGTGTGTATGTGCATGTGTGTGTGTGTATGTGGATGTGTGTGTGTGTGTGTGTGTGTGTGTGTGTGTATGTGTATGTGTGTGTGTGTGTGAGTGTGTGTGTGTGTAAGGGGAAAGGGAGGCGGGAGTGGAGCCAGTTCATTTCTCGTTTTTTCTTTCAGCTAAGCAGAATTACAGTGATGAGACTCCCTTTATGAGCGACCAAGTCCGCTGTCTACAAACAGACAGTGTGAATAGTGTGAATATGAAACGAGACACTGAGGATCCCTACTTGTTCAGTAGCACCGCGTCAATAAATGTTTTCTGTCAGAGCAAAACGTGCTTAACTGGGTATCAGGTAGCAAGCTGCAGACATAAAGTTAGGTCTCAAAACCATCCAGGAGCCTTCGAAACCGACACCTCCACCATTACACTCAATGAAAATCATTTCTCACTTAAATTTATCGAAAGCGTTCTGGATCAAGTTTCACATAATGTACTACCAGCTTTCAGAGCAGTGAAAGCGATGAAGTCAGTGTTTGTACTGTGAATGGGTGGAGCGTCACATCCTTTCACGCCTTAAGTACTAGTTACTGGGACAGATGAATGGCTAGACATTTCACACCTATAGTGTGTGCACAGGTGGTGGGTCTGAATTTAATTTGTCACGGGCTGATTGAAAGGAAGAATCACTGCAGGGAGTCTTGGGCTACTGTGACTTTTAAACCCATTGAGCCTACTGTATATGGGCTATACGAGTACAGTCTATTTTGTTTCACACAAGAATGTTTAGACAAGCACAAGGCCAGAGTATTCTTGAATAAAATAATAATCTCTCAAGATCAGATGACGCCACTCTCTGATGACAGATGATGCCATGTACTCTTGCAAAAGAAAATACGATCCAGTCACTTGTTGTTGTTGTTGTTGTTGTTGTTGTTGTTGTTGTTGTTGTTGTTGTTGTTGTTTTTATTGTTGTTGTTTTATGCCTCAAACTCACACCCACGACGAATAAACGTCGATTATAGAAATGTGACCATTACCATATCAGACATTCAGAACAAAACACATCTGCCTTTCGAAATCCAGCTTTTGCTGCCATGGAACAAGGCCTGTACAAATTCGCCACTGAATAGAAAAGCGTTCCACATGTAAGTTTAATGACGCTGGTTGGATGGTTGGTAATACATTTGTTATCGTCCAACTTCAGCTTTAACGGCGATGACGTTAGACAGACACTCAAAAGAAAAAAAAGTTTTACGTTAAAATTCTTCACGGCAAATCCACGACGAACAGCCATCGAGTGCTGAACCGTGACCACTAGACCAACTGTTCCCTGATTAAGGGGGACGTCAAGCGAAAGGGGCACACACAACTCCCCCTGTTCAGACTCTATGGGCGTTAAATTGCCTGAAATTATAGGCCCGCTGCGTCGGAAGGGTGGCATGCTGCGTTGTACCCAAGCTACCCGGTACCCGGAATGACAAATGTCAAAAAGCCAAAGGACTTTTGTCTGATCCGTCCATACAGAAACCTTTGAGATGATGGCTTCGCGGCGCGGGCGTCAGAAGTGACAATTTCATACACTTTGTCTTCTTTGTGAGCTGTTGAAAAGAGACAGATTTTTTGGGGAGTTTATCTGTGGTATTTGAAGAGGTAGCTATGTTCTCAGTGTAGTTAAGTAGCAAGTTTTCTATTAAAAGTGTCATATATGTAACCATTGCGACAATTTTCTGCCAACAAATAGTTTATTTTGCGGTTAGATGGTGCTTTGAGTACAGTTTCTATTCAGGTGAGAGTCTATTCGAAGGCCACTTTTATAGATTTTTTTAAAAATTTGTGAGTGTATTCATGTTTCAAGAGTAGGCCTCGCAACGGAACACCTTTCCGATCGAAAATAATAATGAGGCATTTTCTGGAAATGCGATAGGAATTTGCGGTTGCGAGATGAGTATTTGTCTTATCAATGTGCTTTTATACCCTCCATTCCTATCTCTTAAAAGAAGAAAACCCCGCAACGAACTTTTGCTTTTTTAATGCATTGTTGCCACCGCTCCTACACAGATATATAATTATATCGACTGATTTATTCCCTACTTGCAAACAAGTGGAGTAGAAGAACGACCGCGCAGCGATGCGTTGAGCAGCAGGGTTACAACTGAATAATGTGCGTGATGTGTGTGTGTGTGTGTGTGTGTGTGTGTGGATGTGTGCGTGCGAGCGTGCGTGCGTGAGCGTGCTTAAGCGCACGTGCGTGTGTGTGTGTGTGTGTGCTATTGTAAGTGCCGCATGGGAGGACGGGTGGATGTATGTGGGTGTGTCTGCTTGTTTGTTTGTTTGTTTATTTGTTGCTTAACGTCCAGCCGACTACGCAGAGCCATATCAGGACGAGGAAGGGGGGGATGAAGGGGGCCACTTGTCAAGCGATTCCTGTTTACAAATGCACTAACCCATTACTTGTGTCCCAGCAGGCTTTAGTAAAACTAAATTAATACCTACTGGAAGATTACCAGTTTCCAGTATGTTAAAATAGGCTTAACCTATCTACTGCTGGACTTACATCAGAACACTAACAGATTAAACTATACATGAATCGCGAGACAAGCGGCAAGAGAAGAGATTTTTGGAAAAAATACAGGTGAATGAGCAAGAAGGCAGAAAAAAGAAAAGAATTCATGAAGAAAAAGAGAGCATGACAGGAAAGAGGAACCAAAAATCTACCTAACATCAAACTAGAAAGCTCCTGCAGTTCCAAAAACAGGAGGGGCCTTTAATTTCATAACCGCAGTGCCCCACTGCGGGAGGGTGTGTCTGCCTGCCTGTTAGTCTGTGCCTGTTTTTCTGTCTGTCTGGACGTGCGCGCACACGTACACAGTTATGGTTTCTCCCCTTTATGATCTACACAGTCACAGATCGAGCCAGTGCCTTACCGAATCACAGCAACATTGCCTTGACGCCTGACGCTCTCCTGGAACTATACTTTTGTGCATAGATGCATCTCCAGGGAAAATGCAAGCATGATAGCGATGAATGCCAGAAAATAGCAATTGACGATTAGAACGTGCCTCTGTGTACTGGTCTTCCTCGAGGGAATAATGCAGACGGATGACGCAGAACACCGAGAAGCAATTTTTCCATGACCGAAAACTTCCAGAGGGACCTATTAGTTTGTTACGCTTGGGTGACGATTGTGCGCGCTTGTCTGTGTGCGTTGCGAGGTGGAGGTGGGGATGGTTGGTTGGTTGGTTGGTTGCAATTGGTTGGTTTTTGTTTTATACTTTCTGTTCAATCAATCAATATGAGGCTTATATCGCGCGTATTCCGTGGGTACAGTTCTAAGCGCAGGGATTTATTTTTTTATTTTAATTTTATGCAATTTATATCGCGCACATATTCAATGCGCAGGGATTTATTTATGCCGTGTGAGATGGAATTTTTTACACAATACATCACGCATTCACATCGGCCAGCAGATCGCAGCCATTTCGGCGCATATCCTACTTTTCACGGCCTATTATTCCAAGTCACACGGGTATTTTGGTGGACATTTTTTATCTATGCCTATACAATTTTGCTAGGAAAGACCCTTTTGTCAATCGTGGGATCTTTAACGTGCACACCCCAATGTAGTGTACACGAAGGGACCTCGGTTTTTCGTCTCATCCGAAAGACTAATTTCTGTTCAACAGGACTGGTATATCATCGATTGGTATAAGTATAAGGGAGGGGGCGGGTTCAAATCATTTGCTTTTCTGGTTGTTTTTAGGGCACGGAGCTCGTCGCTTCGAAATAAAATCGTTCAAAAACGGCATGAAATACGTCAAAGTTTTTCACAAATGTGCGCATGCTTGGTTGATTTTTGTGTTTTATAATGTCTCTTTGAACGGTATGGGGAGGATATTTTTGTGTTAAAAGTGGTCGGTAAACGAGCCTTTGTAGGCTTACCGGGCAAGGATCACAGCTTCTATAATCGTACATAGCGCACTTCAATGTGATTTACAGCCCCGCGGTCAGTATGACGCAACAATCAGACCAGCATAATCCAGGCTATCCATAAGAACAGTGCGAGGTACCGCTTGAGCGTCCGAACCTCATTCTATCGTCTGGCACATATCCATTCTAGCTCAGTAGGTTCTGTTTTTCTTTGCAACAATTCCCGATTGTTCTTTCGTCACGGTCACTGGACCGAAGAAAGCCCTGCAAAGATCATCAACATTCACGTACATCAGATCTCGGAGAAATCTCGCCGATAACGTTGAATACTGAGAAGCAGTTGCCATGACGGAGAGACTTCCAAAGGGGCCTGTTAGCCTTTCACAAGAGCACAGCAAGATCTTGCCTCGTAGATAAACGACAAGACAGCTGACAGAGTGTAGCATATGCTGCTTCCTAGGATGGCATGTTTAATGTGTTTTTCAGCTCGCGTCTGCCGATGTAATTGGCCAGCTTCGGTTATGAGCGAACATATCAATGATAACATCGCAGAAAGCGATAGTGACGCAGTTATCTATAGTGACGCGGTGTGCTTTTAACGTCACCCGGTGCTTGCACCTGTCATCAAGTGGTTTACACCAGTGTTTTTTGGAGGGCGGTACGCTGCACTTCTATTTTGTTACTGGCGATACGTTTCATGGTTGTCGAGTGCTCACTGAACAGAATCAGAGATTCAGCTGAGGTTACAGTCAGTCGCAGAGCTCTTGAAACTTACGATGTAGGGGAAGGGCTCCTAATATGGACCGGCTCCTAATATGGACCACCTCCTGTTCTGACAAACTAACGGCGCTAGAGCGCTCAAAACAATTTCATTGGCTGTATTCACCCTCTCTGGATAACTTTCACATGTCAAAACACAAACCTGAAAACCGTTAGGCTTTTTCTCTATTTTTCACTTTTGGCAGGGTTCACTCTAAATTTGCCGCCTAAAACGGACTCGTTTCTGTCCACAGCCAAAGTTTTTATCACACAAAAATTGCTACATATGACAGCTAAGACCGTATTTGTTACATTTTAGCAGTGTTGACCCCGAGTTTCTACTGCAAACAACAAATAATAGCAAAATCTCAAAGTATGTGTGAGTCCCCTAATATGGACCACCTTCAACAAATCGAAGAAAATAAAAGCTAAATGCTATTTTCATTAATTCATTCAGAAGCTTGCTGGAAATAACCTATAACTAGCCTTCGAGATTTAAAAAAAAATATCACAAATAGTCTTCTTTTCGTGGAAGTTGATAATTTCACTTATTTTCACTCTGTTTTTGATGAGTTTCTTTAGTTTCCTGGTGTGCTTCAAATAATGCTCTCATCAACCCGAAACAGATAAATCTAAAGCATATTTTGATTAGTCTGCCTTGCACACTAAGTTGTATTATGTTATTCTGAAGTATAGGGGGCTTTTTACAGTGATTCGAGAAGGCCGTTTCAGTGGTCCATATTAGGCGCCCAGGCTCCTAATATGGACCATTTGTGGGTTTTTCTGTATTTAATTTTTGCTGAATATCTATCAAAGCTATTTCACTCTAATTAGGCCAATTGGTTAACCTAAGAGAGAAGGACTACCACACACAAAATGAAACTTCTTCGCAAGAAAACAAGCTAGTTATCAGCATGAAACAAAAAGTGGTCCATATTAGGAGCCCTTCCCCTAGTCCTGTTCCTTAGTTTATTGAGAGGGCTTGAGAGATCTTCGACGTTTTCAGTGCTGACGATAGAGCCATAAAAGAAATGTAACTCCCTCTCGGTCTGCAGATGAAGACAATGGCGACATGATGATGATGACGACGACGACGACGACGAACACGATGAAGATGATCCTGATGCAGATGCTTTGCTAAATTTTTTTCTTGTTGATGATGATGATGATGATGAAGATGATGATGATGATGATGATGATGATGATGATGATGATGATGATGATGATGATGATGATGATGACCAGAGGAGCTAGCGGTTCCATGCAGAGTTCTGTTTTGTCCATATCTGGCACAGATTTTGCTCCTGCACTGCGTTCTCAACGCCCACGAGGGGATCAATCAAGATAAGCAAAGGCAAGCTGCAAGAAGAACACAACAAGTCGCGTAAGGCGAAAATACAATATTTAGTCAAGTAGCTGTCGAACTCACAGAATGAAACTGAACGCAATGCCATTTTTCAGCAAGACCGTATACTCGTAGCATCGTCAGTCCACCGCTCATGGCAAAGGCAGTGAAATTGACAAGAAGAGCGGGGTAGTAGTTGCGCTAAGAAGGATAGCACGCGTTTCTGTACCTCTCTTTGTTTTAACTTTCTGAGCGTGTTTTTAATCCAAACATATCATATCTATATGTTTTTGGAATCAGGAACCGACAAGGAATAAGATGAAAGTGTTTTTAAATTGATTTCGACAATTTAATTTTGATAATAATTTTTATATATTTAATTTTCAGAGCTTGTTTTTAATCCAAATATAACATATTTATATGTTTTTGGAATCAGCAAATGATGGAGAATAAGGTAAACGTAAATTTGGATCGTTTTATAAATTTTTATTTTTTTTTACAATTTTCAGATTTTTAATGACCAAAGTCATTAATTAATTTTTAAGCCACCAAGCTGAAATGCAATACCGAAGTCCGGGCTTCGTCGAAGATTACTTGACCAAAATTTCAACCAATTTGGTTGAAAAATGAGGGCGTGACAGTGCCGCCTCAACTTTCACGAAAAGCCGGATATGACGTCATCAAAGACATTTATCAAAAAAATTAAAAAAACGTTCGGGGATTTCATACCCAGGAACTCTCATGTCAAATTTCATAAAGATCGGTCCAGTAGTTTAGTCTGAATCGCTCTACACACACACACACACACACACACACACACACGCACAGACACACATACACCACGACCCTCGTTTCGATTCCCCCTCGATGTTAAAATATTTAGTCAAAACTTGACTAAATATAAAAACAGGCTCCATAACACCCCGCCCCTCTTGCCCACCGCCCCACGCACCCTACTACATCCAGTCTTTCTCTCAACTTTCATCCTGTTGTGGAAGAAAGAGTGCTGACATCGCACAGTAGTTATCAAGGGCACCTCCCCCCCACCCTAACCCTCACCCATTTGTGTGTGTGTGTGTATGTGTGTGTGTGTGTGTGTGTGTTTGTGTGTGTGTGTGTGTGCGCGCGTATGTGTGTGTGTATGTGTGTGTGTGTGCGTGTGTATGTGTGTGTGTGTGCGTGTGTGTGCGTGAGTATGTGGGTGTGTTTGTGTGTGTGTGTTAACCATCACCCCTTACCCTCCCCCTTTATTACATTTCTCACTAATAAGGTAAAAGGTACATATTTTTTTGCTCGCTAAAAAAAATTAACTCGCACATCCAAAGGATTTTTTTTTAATATAAAATGCCCTTAAAAACAGCTTGCCAGAACCATGATGAAGAACACGCGCAGACACGTACCACACATAATGTTCATGTTAATTAATGACACTCAACGTATTTGCATTGGATATTTTCAGCGAAACATTTAGTTCACACACACACACACACACAAAAAAGTAATCAAATACAAATTGAAAATAAATAAATATGTAAGATTTTTTTTTTAAAGGAAGCTTGAAGAGGTTGTGGACGTCTGATTTTTTGGGATTTTTTTTAATATTGATTTTTTTCGTATCGATAGAACTATGTATGCTCCAGAGACATCTTTTTCGGGGGGGAAAAAGATTTTGAACAACAATCTGGTTTCCTTTCAACACTCATTCAAACAACAACCTCTCATACTCAGCTCAATAAACGCTCGCATTAGTCTCGGTCTAGTCTAGTTGTTTCTCTCACATTTTGTCTACAGCTTCTATTTTCAACAGAGAAAACAACACTTCGTGTACATAGAACATCAACGTCCCAACGGGCAGGGAAAGTATAAAGAAGGGTCTACAACCCGACTGTCATCGTGCATCAGTGTTAACTTCACGCCTGCCTGACTCCGCCGCTGTTTTTTCGCCTCATCTACTCGACTGACCTAATTGGCAGCCTGAAATTGCACCGGGTCGCACGTGTTGTGCACTCTGTCAACAGTTTGCGTGTGAAGGGAGAGGTGGTGGTGAACTGGGTGTGTGTGTGTGTGTTTGGGGGGGGATGGGAGGGGGCAGGCGTGTGGGTTGGGGAGGTAGGTGTGTGTGTGTGTGTGTGCGCGCGCGTATGTGTGTGTGTGTGCCTGTGTGTGTGTGTGTGTGCGTGTTTGTGTGTGTGTGTGTGTGTTTGTGTGTGTGTGTGTTTGTGTGCGTGTGTTAAAGATGTGTTTTCTTCTTTATTTGACACCTGACGTCATCAGTGGCATTTTACCCTTGTGTTGCGTGCGAAATATAATGTGTGTTTCTTTACAATGGTTTTCTCATCATTTGTCAAGTTCTTTGCTGAAACAAGTTTTGTTTTTGCCACAAAAAATGTGTTTTTTGGGGGGCAACACATTCTTCTTCTTCTGCGTTCGTGGGCTGAAACTCCCACGTACACTCGTGTTTTTGCACGAATGGAATTTTACGTGTATGACCGTTTTTACCCCGCCATTTAGACAGCCATACGCCGCTTTCGGAGGAAGCATGCTGGATATTTTCGTGTTTCTATAACCCACCGAACTCTGACATGGATTACAGGATCTTTTCCGTGCGCACTTGGTCTTGTGCTTGCGTGTACACACGAAGGGGGATAAGCCACTAGCAGGTCTGCACATAAGTTGACCTGGGAGATCGGAAAAATCTCCACACTTAACCCACCAGGCGGCCGCGGCCGGGATTCGAACCAGCGACCTTCCGATTAAGAGGCCGACGTCTACCACCCCGCCACAGCGCCCGTCGGCAACACATTTAATCTTCAGGCACCATTGATCGAAGAACATTCAATAAAAAATATGTTTTTCTCTCGTTTTTACATTTAGTCAAGTTTTGACTAATGTTTTAACATAGAGGGGGAATCGAGACGAGGGTCGTGGTGTATGTGTGTCTGTATGATGTGTGTGTGTGTGTGTGTGTGTGTGTGTGTGTGTGTGTGTGTGTGTGTGTGTGTGTGTGTGTGTGTGTCTGTGTGTGTCTGTGTGTGTGTGTAGAGCGATTCAGACTAAACTACTGGACCGATCTTTATGAAATTTGACATGAAAGTTTCTGGGAATGATATCCCCGGACATTTTTTCATTTTTTCGATGACGTCATATCCGGATTTTTGTAAAAGTTGAGGCGGCACTGTCACACTCTCATTTTTCAATCAAATTGATTGAAATTTTGGCAAAGCAATCTTCGACGAAGGCCGGACTTTGGTATTGCATTTCAGCTTGGTGGCTTAAAAACTAATGAATGAGTTTGGTCATTAAAAATCGGAAACTTGTAATTAAAATATTATTTTTTATTAAACGATCCAAAAACAATTTCATCTTATTCTTCGTCATTTTCTGATTCAAAAAACATATACATATGTTATATTTGGATTACAAACAAGCTCTGAAAATTAAAAATATGAAAATTATGATTAAAATTAATTTTCCGAAATCGATTTCAAAACAATTCCATCTTATTCCTTGTCGGTCCCTGATTCCAAACACATATAGATATGATATGTTTGGACTAAAAACAAACTCAGTAAGCTAAAAAAAAAATCTAATATAGGTCCCTGAAAGAATAAAGATACAGAAAAGCGTGTTATCCTGCTCAGCGCGACCACTACCGCACTATTCTGGCTTGTCGATTTCCATGCCTTTGCCACGAGCGGTGGACTGACGAAACTACGAGTATGCGGTCTTGGTGAAAAAAAGCAGTGCCTTCAGTTTCATTCTGTGAGTTCGACAGCTTGACTAAATGTTGCTATTTCGCCTTACGCGACTTGTATTTAAGTCTAAACGAATCCAACCGCACAGTTCTTCTTCTTCTGCGTTCGATGTAAAGATAATTGTACGGCCATATTATCGTGGAAGCGTAGACAGCCGATTTTCTCCCCACGCCAAGTTGGCTGCTGTCTTCCGTCTTCGGTGGTTGAGGTTCTTACTCAGGGTTGCCTCCTCCCCAAGAGTTGCTGCCTTGCTGGGCTGTCGAGTCCACTCTACCCGGGTTTGTTGTCGAAGTTTTCCTTCTCGTAGCCTTTGCCTTTCCCAAGGCGCACACAAGGCAGTGCGGGTTTTGAAATCGGAGTTGTCCTTCTCCTAGATGAGCGACCATCCAAGGTTGACGAGCCCCATCTGCCCGAAGCAGCTGGTTTTAAGGCGCCAGGGACCCGCCTGCATCCCTTCTCCTGTTAGTCGAAGACAGGGCCCGCCACGTGAAGGCCAGGAGCTGGATTTGACTGTCAGAGGTGTTTGGAGACACGAAGCCATATGGAGCATTTCTTGGGAAGTAGGCGCTTATCTCTACTTCCACCCCGGCATAACAGTCCTTGGGCCCCTCAACCGCACAGTAATTCTTTTGACTGATTTTGTTCCCTGACGAGATATCATAATGTGCACAAAATAAATGAAAGAAATAAAGCACATTTTTCAACTTTTCGACGGAAAGTCTTTTCATACAGAATGTCTAAACCCATTCCTCTGTTATTCATAAAGAAAGTCTCTCTGTTATTATGCGGAGAAATCACTTCTGTCGAAAACTCAAAAGAAAGTAAGATGCTGAAACAGTTATTTTGGGAGAACACCCAGTAAATCATCACTTTATTGCAAGGAAGAGGAGGACAACGACAAAAGTAACATCACACAATAATTTCATGGAGTTCAAATTTCCTAAAAATGCTGAAACCCCAAAACATCCAACATGTCGTACCACCTCTGGTCATAAATTCTGTCTTTCTATTTTCATACCTTTTGTTTCGCGTTTCCGTGTCTCTCTTTGCCATTTTTCTTCTTCTTCTTTCTTATGTGCATCATTGCCTCTCTTTTGTGTTCGCAAATGAACTTTTGGAACGCAAGCCGTCTATCTTTCTTGTGCCTTCTCTTTGCTTTTAGAACTCTAACCTTTCGGTTTCTTTCCTCTGGTTATAACGAATTTTATGAAGAAAAAAGACAGAGAAAAAAAAACCAAAAAACAAACAAACATAGTTTGACATAGAATACAACATAATTACTTGGCACAACCCACAACAAGCTTTGTTGATTTTGATCCTGTAATAAAGCAAGAACCTCGGAGATTACTGAAGTACCCATCCTAAACTTTAACAGAGACACTGATTGATGATCGCCATGTTGATTTTGCAGGTGAGTTTCTCTGCAAGTTGGTACAGACCACTCAACAACGAACCCAGATTGCAAACCTTCCAGCAATCCCAAAACTCAACGCTCCGTTCGCCTGCCTTCAGCTCGAAGGCCTCGGCGTCTTTCTCCGAAAGACCAAGAAAGCCTTTCTGCAGGGTTGTGAGCCCTTCTTCTCCACACGATCCATTGCGTTTTTGCTGAGAGTACAATGCTAGATTATATGCCAAAAGGTGCGCAAAACGATGGTGCCATGTTTTGACGTACAATAACTCATGTGAATTTTTTCTCTTTGTCTTTAAATTTGTGTTTCTAAGTACAGAATTGAATGAACAAACAAACATGACAAACATCGTTACCTGTTTAGGTAGTATTGCTGTTTTAACGCCCAAAATACCCCCCAAATGGACCTACAAAACTGGACAAACGCACATTAGGTACTCTTGGCAGTAATGATTAATTACAGATATCATTTACTCGGTTGTATTTGAACACAAAGGACAGCGCTGCATTCTGCCAAAAAAGTACAACTCTGGGATGTTATCTTTTGGAGTGACGGTTGTGAGAAGATGGGCATTACACGTGTACGTTACGCGTGTTGTAAGACTGTTTCAGAAACTTCCGTTGATATCTTTTCAAAAATATCAGTATGATTTTGCATGTATCTTGCCTAGATTTTTGCGTATGTCCATTGGTTACAATAGAGCAATTAACCATATCCACATATCGAGACTCTGGGAGTTACTTCCCTTGTTTTAGGAAGCAAACACACACAAATGCTGCTAACAAGCGCTGTGCTTGGGGACAATGTAAAACGGATGATAGGTATCCTGAACGCTGTGTTGGCGTGAAATTCATCCCATTTGTGAAACCGGGAAAGCATCTGTACCATCTAGATCGCTGCCTTCGCTGGATAAAAGCCTGCAATCGCCCAGCTTACCAGTTGAACGTCAACACAATCAAGTCGTACACGTACATTTGCAGCAAGGTCAGATCTCGCACGACTTTGATTCAAGGCCTATTGCTAATTTTTTGATGGTTTGGTCTCAGTGTCACAAAAAATATGACGATCTAATCAATCACTGATTTAAAAAACAAGTATGTTGCCCTATATCCATTGACATTCTTAGTGAAATAGATCTATTTGAAATAGTATTTCACTGCCCCGATCGGCGAACTTGTTGCCGGCTGTATTGAGCTTGTGTGTTCGTGTAGGCTTACTCAAAAAGTCAAAATCACAGTCGTCTCCGAAACAAGCAATAATCAGAGTTGGGGGGAAAACATTTCGTTTGTTCAGTTTTGTTTTGTTCTTGATAGTTTGTTTATCTCTCTCACACACACACACACACACACACACACACACACACACACACACACACACACACACACACACACACACACACACACACACACACACACACACACACACACACACACACACACACACATACATACATACATACATACATACACAAACACACGCCGCGCACGCACACACATTGCACGTACGCGCACATACACACACCTACTGAGATATGCCTAACATACACGCACGCTTGCAAACACACACATAATACGCAAACGCAGTTTAATTTCCTCAATACAAGGCGAAAGGCACACACACACCACACACGCAGTCCCACACACACGCAGTCCCACACACACACACACACACACAACCCTCACACACACAAATAAACCCACACACGCAGTCAACCCCCCCCCACACACACACAACCCTCACACACACACAAATAAACACACACACGCAGTCCACCCCCCCCACACACACACACAACCCTCTCTGACACACACACCCGCCCAACCCCAGCGTCCAACTCAACTTTCACCAACAACCATACCCTACTCTCACTATCTCTCTCTCTCTCTCTCTCTCTCTCTCTCACACACACACACACACACACACACCGTCACACACACACACACACACATACATACATACACAAACACACGCGCGCACGCACACACATTGCACGTACGCGCACAAACACACACCTACTGAGATTTGCCTAACATAAACGCACGGTTGCAAACACACACATAATACGCAAACGCAGTTTAATTTCCTCAATACAAGGCGAAAGGCACACACACACCACACACAAATAAACACACACACGCAGTCCCACACACACACACACACACACAACCCTCACACACACAAATAAACCCACACACGCAGTCAACCCCCCCACACACACACACACACACAACCCTCACACACACAAACACACACACGCAGTCCACCCCCCCCCCACACACACACAACCCTCTCTGACACACACACCCGCCCAACCCCAGCGTCCAACTCAACTTTCACCAACAACCATACCCTACTCTCACTATCGCTCTCTCTCTCTCTCTCTCTCTCTCTCTCTCTCTCTCTCTCTCACACACACACACACACACACAAGCTCACGCAAGCACAGCCACACACACACAGCACGCGCATACACACACACTGACACACATCACACTCACACACCCACACACACCTTTCGCAGTTCGCTCACAGTTCTTCTCTTTTCCATTGTCGCCATCTTCGAAGCTTGCTTCGCTTTTCAGGGGAGATAACCCGTTTATCACATTCGCTGCTGACTTGTGGGTCAAGTCTATTCGTTTGACTTTTAGAAATCATGTTAGCGTTTTTAAAGACAAGTTTGTATTGCACCACATGATGTCGTAATAGCAGTGTCGATCGTCATGCGTTTCAAGTCTAAGAACCCAATTCAACGTGTCATAGAGCTAGAGTCATAGAGCTTTTACTTCCCCTTGTAGACTGTACTCTCTTTCCAAAGCATTCTTCAAGTCTCAGCTTCAGCCAACTGCTTTTCGACAGGTTCCTCCGTATCGCTCTCTGACGTCAAATTGTCACTGTCAGTCGCCACGCACGTGGAGTCAATGGATTGCCGCAAGGCAGGCCGGCTCTGTCACCTTGGATGGAATGTGGCTCCGTGATTCACGTGCTTCAATGTTTACAACACAGCTTGTCCGACTGTCAATGCGTTCGTCGGTGTGTACTCTGAGATGAGAGAGAGAGAGAGAGAGAGAGAGAGAGAGAGAGAGAGAGAGAGAGAGAGAGAGAGAGAGAGAGAGAGAGAGAGAGCACACCGTCATCGTGTTGTGTTCGAGAAACTTTGACGCTTTACTCACGAGTTTAGGCAGTACACATGTCAAGCCGCCAAGCGTGCAGCACGTGAACGGGTGACGTGATTCCAACAGCCAATCCTAAGTGAGTTCAATGAACCACAGATAAAGGGGCGATAGGTTGCAAGTCACGCATCTGTTTGCACCGTAACTTGATTGAAAACAGCTACCTGGGTCTATATCTCTGTGGCTGAGATGCACGAACCGAAAGTAGGTGCCACCCAAACGGGAGAGAACAAACCGCGGTGTCTGATTCGTTGAAATCACAACAAGTGTCAGTTTCAACCAATCCAACACTGCGGATGGCTCCCGTGTAACTTTCTCGTGCATCCCAGTCCTGTTCACCCTTGTCAATGGAAGGGTCTATCGGAAGTTGGAGGCGACCCCTATGAAGCCCGCGTGATCTAAATTCGCCATTGTGAGTAAACGTGCTTGGTCCTTTTGTGCTGTTTGGCAGAGCACAATGCCTTCACGTATAATTAGAATTCGTGCCAAAATATTGTTTCCATGGAAGGACTAGTCACTATAGAAAAGAACGTTGAAAAAGAAGAGAAAATGTGCATGGAACGGATATATTTCAAGTTCGGAGCACGACGCAGATTTCTCACTGTGTCGCCATTCTTCAGTTGAGTTCAGAGAAAACAGCGTTGTTGTTTTGAGTGTGTTTGACGTTCAGATGTCCTGAGTTTCGGAAACTGTGTATCTATACTTCGTTCGTACATGGATCAGTACTCTTAACCAACGGGCTGAAAACTAATGTTTGTGCTGAAATTGGCGTTTGAACTGAAAACTGGTGTTTGTGCTGAAAACTGGTGTTTGTGCTGAAAACTGGTGTTTGTAAAACTGTTTTATCGTGGAAGCCATTAAGTGTGACCGTAACATGCCCTCCTATTAAGTTCTATGGAGTGTGTTGACATCAATTTTGGAACTGTGTTTTTATACTTCGCTTCTACATTGATCTGTACTCGAAACGGATTGTGACAGCTCGCTAAAAGCTGGTGTTTTTGCAGAAAACGGTTCTATCATGGAAGCTATCGTGTGTGACCATGTTATGCCCTTCTGTTGTGTTTTGTTGAGTGTGTTTGACGTTCAGATGTCATCAGTTTTGGGTTCTAAACGGACAGTGACAGTGGGCTGAAGACTGGTGTTTGTGCTGAGAACTGTTCCAGCATGGAAGAAAGGCTGCAAGTGTGACAGCTGCTGGCGTCGACTCGGGCACAACAAATGATGGAGGAAGTAACACACACACACACACACACACACACACACACACACACACACACACACACACACACACACACACACACACACAAACACACATATATTAAAAAGAGCCTCGTTGCTGTTGAAATAGCCTGGATGCTGTTGAAAATAGCCTTGTTGCTGTTCAAAGTAGCTTTGGTGCTGTTGAAGAAAGCCTTCATGCTGTTAAAATAGCCTTGTTGCTGTTGAAATAGCCTGGATGCTGTTGAAGATAGCATTGATGCTCTTAAAATAGCCTTGTTGCTGTTATAAGTATCCTGGATGCTGTTAAAGATAACCTTGGTGCTGTCGCTGTTGACAATAGCCTTGTTGCTGTTGAAAATAGCCGTGTTGCTGTTCCTGGATGCTGTTAAAGATAACCTTGGTGCTGTGGTGAAAGCCGAGCTTTACATGGATAACAATACGGTTGACAGGACGGTACGCACGAAACACATAACACTGAATGTAAACACGCACTGCGGCCGGGGTATACCCAGCCGCCTTGCGCTTGCTACATTAGCTAAACATAACGCTGAGCTCCCCGGGGGAAGCTAAGCTCAATGCCTCTAACGGACTCACCGTTTAAGGCCGAAACACGGACGTCTTCAGTGTTGAAGACGAACGTCGATACGATGCTGTCTGGTCTGTCTCTTGGTTCAATCTGCCCTTATCTCCTGCCGTCTCCTCTGCGGGGCCTTCACCCATAAATCCACGGGCGGAAGTGGGTTCTTTCCCTTGGATCACAGGCCAGAGCAGACGACAGTCACCACATTCCTCCCCGTTTTGGAAAGAGAGCCCCTCCCTCTGGAGTGTTGTCCCTGTAGATGGGGGAGCTCTTCTTCCGAGGTTCTCCTGGGTCCTACGGGGGGAAACTTGTTACAATAGACCCAGGAGAGGTGCGCACCTAGCGCGCGAGACGGAAGAACCTTCTCGCATTCTCCACGGTCACGCGGAGAATCTCGCGCTGGTCCACTTCCCGCCAGTTGGCCACGACTTCTGCCGTGCCGAACACGTCATAGGGGGTTCCAGGTGCCCCCGCGAGTCCGAAATAGGCGGCGTCAGTCTCCAGGAGAAGGTGGCCTATTGGGACTGCTTTGATGGCTGCCACCTGGTCCGCTGGGGAGAGCGTAGTCACCCCACCCACACTGAACATGGTGTGGGGGAAGGCGTCTAACCACCTTGTGATCTCTTCCACTGGGCCGATGAAGTGGTGGATCATAAAGTGGGCAGACGCGTCGAAATATCTCCCCAGGATCTCCCGAAGCTCCTTTGCAGCTGCTCCCGGCACTCCCCCTTTTCGAGACTCTCGACAGTGCAGTACCCACGGCATCCCCTTGAGAGCCTTCATCCGTGGGTCTGGGAAGGAGAGGATGTGATGCAGGGCGTTTCGCTGGGGGTTCACTGCCCTAATTCCTCCCGGAACTGCGAAGTCCAAACCCACTTCTCCCACAGCAACTACTCCCTTCTTGCCGCAAAGCTTGAGAAGACGGGTCATGTTGTCTGCGACCCTGTCGTTGAACTCAGAGGCTTGCTTAGGATGTACCCCGAAGCAAAGGCCTACCCTTCCCTGATCTTGTCGGGTTTCATCAAGTAGGTCCTTCAGACGACGGGGTTGTTGGTCGAAGATCTTATGGGTCCTTAGGTCACAGAACGACGCAATTAAGTGGCGAAACTGATACCTAGTCTTGTCGACGCTGCGTCCTCGCATGGCATCGTCGATGACGACAGCAACGGTGTAAGACCTGTGCTGCTCCTGCCGAGTCCTTACCCACTCCGCTAGGCGATCCATGTGGAAGTGGGAGTCCACAGCGTACAGCACCTCTGGTCCTGCCTTCCGTGGGCTGCGTCGACAATGCATGGTAGGTGTCGTTTCACCCAGCAACGCCCCTTCCTCTTCGGTTCCCGGTGAGGGACAGGGTTCCTCCGTGCCGCCCAACAAAGTGACTTCCATGGGAACGGCCGATGTCTCCTTTGGGACCTCTGGCGTGAGGGTTGCTGATGAAGCGTGGACCTCGGCGGTGATCACCATAGTCTGAGAGGTGACCGTAGCGCTGGCCCTACTTCTGCTGACGGGCACGAGTCCTGAAGGATCTTTTCTCAAGGCTTCTTGAGCGGAAAGTGGGACGGCCATCGGGGGAACTGAGAGAGCACACGGGTCTTCCAGCTCCAGCCCTTGCGACAAGTGCGAAGGACTTGGTGGTTCCGAGATGCTCTCCCGAGACTCAATGACTCCTGGCCGTCCCGAGACGTCTTGCGGAATGTTGGTTGCGTCGCTCTCCACACGTGTGCCACAGTAGGCCAGTACGTTTCCGGTTCGCCGCCACCTCCTCCGATCGCCTCGTGACATCCTCGCCCAGATCTCTGCTGGGACCCACTCGGGCTGAGGGGGAGATGAAGATTCCTTTTGGGAGTCGGAACCAGAACCTATGGGGTTCCCGACTTCAGTTCTCCAAAAAGTTTCCGCATGTCTGCGCTTCCGGCCTCTCCCTTTGTCCTCGCCTGTATGCCCCTCTTTAATTTCTTGGCCCTTTGGAGATCGCTCCCGGCGTCGCAACACTGCGTCCTGCCGGGAGCTCGTAAAACGTGGTGGCCCAGTGGAGCGCTGCGTCAGGGAGAGGTCGTCCCTGCGGTCTTCCATCCTGGGTGCTTGGTCTTGTTTTCCGTGATTGGAAGGCCTCTCTTGGCGTCGCGCATCCGCGTCCTGCCAGGAGCTTGAAAAACGTCGTGGCCCAGTGGAGCGCTGCGTCAGGGAGAGGTCGTCCCTGCGGTCTTCCATCCTGGGTGCTTGGTCTTGTTTTCCGTGATTGGAAGGCCTCTCTTGGCGTCGCGCATCCGCGTCCTGCCAGGAGCTCGAAAAACGTCGTGGCCCAGTGGAGCGCTGCGTCAGGGAGAGGTCATCCCTGCGGTCTTCCATCCTGGGTGCTTGGTCTTGGTTTCTGTGATTGGACGGCCTCTTTTGGCGTCGCGCTCCCGCATCCTGCCTGGGGCTCCAACGCTCCTTGAATGCCTCCGCCCCGGTGGGGGACCAATCTGAGGAATGTTGCCTCCTTTGCGATTCCTCCCCTACATGTCGGGGCCTCTTCCTAACATGGCCGTCCTCCAAGCTGTGCCCATAGTTTATGCGAGACGAGGTGTTCGACCGGCCTCCCGGCAACATCTCCCGGAACTCCCTCTGTACCCGCACTCCCGCCGCGTACAACACCCGGATAAGCACATCCCAGTGTGCGAGCGCTACCAGGGTGTTCGGCGGGGCAAGCGTCAGATGGCTTAGTAGACGTATCCCGAGATGATCGCCTAAACGCCAACAGAAATCCTCGTCCTCCTGCCGCAGCTCCTCCTGGATGAGCAGTCGTCCTGCACCTGAAATTTCCCAGAGCGCTTCCAAGGTGGACTGTTGCGCCATGGCAGTTGCCACTAGCGTCAAGGCGATCGTCACATCCTGAGCGCTCCAAAAAAACCATCCCTCCGGAAAGTGTTCCCGTAGCACGTGGGCCCGTACGTCACTCACCCGGGCATCGCAGGCAGGCAAGATGCAGGGCCTCATCGGTTCAAATCCAGGGGGCGGTCTCACCGTGGGCAGAGTACCCCATCCCCTTACCGGCACCTCTCCTGATAAGACCTCCTCTCTGGCTGCCCTGTGCTTTCTCGGGTTCTCTGTGGAGTCCTCCCGGTCCCGGGGGTCCCTTTGAGGATGATTCCGCGTTCTTCCTTGATGACTGGCGCCAGGAAGTCCATCCTCCTCCCTCCGGCTGGCCCTACGTCCCCCTTGATGCTCTGGGGAGTCCTCCCGATTCCGGGGGTCCCTTTGAGCATAGAGCCCCCTTCTCCCTGGATAACGGCCATCAGGAGGTCCATCCCCCTCCCTCCGGCTGCCTCCCCCATCCGGTCTGCGTTCTCGACGCTCTCGTCGCCGTGACAACTTGTCAGGGGGGCCTCTGTCCCGTCTGTCCTGATCCATGTTTTCTTTTTACTTTTCGTCAAAAGTTCAATGCGCCCTTCCAAGTCCCTTCTGGGTAGACCAGAGGCCCGCCCTTTGAAATACCCCAAAGAAGGTGTTGCTGTAATAACTGAAAATAGAAGAAATACACAGAGCGGTAGAATAGTTTGCACACAAAATATGAACCTCCCTATCCCTCATCCGCTTAAAAACATAGACAAATAGTTTTAATGAAATTAAACCTGCAATCTTAACCATCCCCCACTGCCATGTTTCTGGGCACATGGACGGGCACAGAAAAGCTGTTAACCCGCCAGCATGGGTGAGAATAACAGTGCTGTAAATAGTAACCTAGTAACTCGTATAGAACAAGTACAAACAATCAACACTTGTATTGGGTAAAAAACCCATTAGGCTCAATATAGTGCCTCCCGCCAGAGCTGTGGTGTCATATTGTGTTATATATTGTGGGTTTCGGACATATTCAAATAACCTAACAGCATTCTATCAACTATCAAAGCCATGGGATAGACAAAAATAAACCCATGGACGGGCACAGATAGCGGCTGTTATCCCGCCAGTGATAGTGGGAATCCAGAACAGTAATCACCTAAATTTTGATATAAAAATTTGCCGTACACACACCTCCGTCCTGAGCTTGGCCCATAACGGCGGTGTGGTGGTTGTCAGCCTACCAACAAAAACTATTTTGGAAAATGGCCTGCCTATCGACTAAGACAAATCATATCCTATATACCTGTCGACCACCAAAGCCATGGGGAAGAAAAATAAAACCCATGGACGGGCACAGAGAAGCTGTTGACCCGCCAGCGTGGCCAGTATATAGTGCAGTTAGTCACTAGTAATAAATTTATACACATAATGTTTATTGCCTATACCCAGTAACTCTAACACAACATGACAGTGCAAAAAACAAACGAATAGTGGTCACCCTGGCAGAAATTTGAAAAAAACAAAATAAGATTCCAAAATGATAAAACAAAACATATATCTTCCCCCTTGTTCTTAATACACACAAAAGGGGCGTCCTCGGCACAACATTTCAACCTATACATTATTTAAAAACCATGCATGATTGTAGTGTCCGGTCGCCATCTTAAATTTTCGCTCTTTGTGTATACTGCTATGGGGGCAAAAATATGGAACAAAAAAAAACTAAAGCACCGTCAACAGACCCTGTGCAATACTAAATAAACCATGCTGTGGTGACCCGGTGTTGTTGTAGCAGGAAAAAAACAGACAAGACGGACACACATGTATGCCGAAACATACAACAGAAACTGACGACTGACACGCCCACCCAGATAGAAAATCGTGTCAGGGACTCCTATGTCCGTTAGGGCATTCCCTCCCGCAGAAACTCAGCCAAAAAAAATAACACAGCTACACTTACGCCGGCGCAGGTTCTTTAGACGAACTTCTGACACCATTGTGGTGAAAGCCGAGCTTTACATGGATAACAATACGGTTGACAGGACGGTACGCACGAAACACATAACACTGAATGTAAACACGCACTGCGGCCGGGGTATACCCAGCCACCTTGCGCTTGCTACATTAGCTAAACATAACGCTGAGCTCCACGGGGGAAGCTAAGCTCAATGCCTCTAACGGACTCGCCGTTTAAGGCCGAAACACGGACGTCTTCAGTGTTGAAGACGGACGTCGATACGATGCTGTCTGGTCTGTCTCTTGGTTCAATCTGCCCTTATCTCCTGCCGTCTCCTCTGCGGGGCCTTCACCCATAAATCCACGGGCGGAAGTGGGTTCCTTCCCTTGGATCACAGGCCAGAGCAGACGACAGTCACCACATTGCTGTCAAAAATAGCCTTGTTGCTGTTGAAGTTAGCCTTGATGCTGTTGAAGTTAGCCTTTTTGCTGTTGAAGTTAGCTTTGATGCTGTCAAAAAAAGACTTGGTGCTGTCAAAAATTGCCTTGTTGCTGTTAAAAATTGCCTTGATGCTGTTGAAATAGTCTTGATGCTGTTAAAATAGCCTTGTTGCTGTTACACATAGCCTTGATGCTGTCAAAATAGCCTTGTTGCTGTTAACATAGCTTTGATGCTATTGAAAATAGTCTTGATGCTGTTAAAATAGCCTTGTTGCTGTTAAACATCGCCTTGATGCCGTTGAAAATAGTTTAGATGCTGTGAAAATAGCCTTGTTGCAGTTAAAATAGCCTTGATGCTGTTGAAATAGTCTCGATGCTATTAAAATAGCCTTGTTGCTGTTGAACATAGCCTTGATGCTGTTGAAAATAGTCTTGATCGTTGATGCTGTTAACATAGCCTTGTGGCTGTTAAACATAGTCTTGATGCTGTTAAAATAGCCTTAATAATAATTAAGTAGATGTGTACTGCCGGGCAGTACATACCCCAAGCGAAGTCGTCCATCTGTGTGTACATGATTCTCTCTCTCTCTCTCTCTCTCTCTCTCTCTCTCTCTCTCTCTCTCTCTCTCTCTCTCTCTCTCTGTCTTAAAATGTGTCATCGATGACGTGTTTTCATACTTGCTAATGCGGCAGGCTAATCATGACGTCAAATTGAAACTTCTTGAAGTCTCTCAGAAAGGGACATGAAAACCATGTGGGGGTTACTGGTTTGGGCTGAAAAAAAACCCAACTCCACCTAAAATTCAAGCGCCTATGGGGCTGAATTATGCAGCATAAATTGTGAAACATCAGGATATCTCACACTTTCAATTCTGCCATCATGTCAAATCTGACAACAAACCTACCCACAAAATGTCATAAATATCGGTGTAGAATTGAGACTTAACGGTTTTTAACTGCCAAAAATAAGTTTTTTTGACTGGAATAGTTTGTCTTGAAATTCAGTTTGGGACAACGGAGCCACCCACTAAATTTCAAAAAGATAGGTGAAAATTTAAATGTAACGGTTTTCAACTGCCAAAATTATGTTTTTCTTCTGGAAAAGTATGGAGTGAAAATCAGTTGGGGACAACGAACCTACCCACAAAATTTCATAAATATCGATGAAGAATTGAGATTTAACGGTTTTTAACTGCCAAAAATAAGGTTTTTTGTCTGGAAAAGTATGTCTTAAAATTCAGTTTGGGACAACGGACCCACCCACTAAATTTCATAAAGATAGGTGAAGAATTGAAATTTACCGTTTTTTAACTGCCAAAATTATGTCTTTCTTCTGGAAAAGTATAGAGTGAAAATCAGTTGGGGACAACGAACCTACCCACAGAATTTCATAAATATCGGTGAAGAATTGAAATTTAACGGTTTTTAACTGCCAAAATTATGTTTTTCTTCTGGAAAAGTATGGAGTGAAAATAAGTTGGGGACAACAAACCTACCTTTAAAATTTCATAAGAATCAGTGAAGAAATAGGATTTAACGATTTTTTAACGGCCTTTAAATCATTGGTGATGTCATCATAACCCAGTCGTTGTAGTTGTCGTCGTAGTTGTTGGTGTTGTTGTTGTCATGTTCGTTGTCGTGATTGTTGTTGTTGTTGTTGTTGTTGTTGTTGTTGTTGTTGTTGTTGTTGTTGTTGTTGTTGTTGTTGTTGTTGTTGTTGTTGTCGTCGTCGTCGATGTCATTTGTTGTTGTTGTTGTTATCGTCGTCGTCGTCGTCATCGTCGTCGTTGTCAGAGGTTATTTCTAAAGATTTCATTGATAGTCTTTGTTCTCGTCACCAAGACTTGCTAAGAACAAGCTTGGAACAGCAAGAGTTCCAAGAACAAGATTAGAACAACTCATTACATCATTACCAGTACGTCATTTGTATTTAGAACACACTTTAGAAAAAAACTCTTTAGCTACAAACCAGTCACCCTCACATGGCGGAGGTGTTTGTCTAAACCACTTACTGAAATGTTTTGAGGTTTAATGACCATACACATGTTGAACCGGTGAGTGTCTTCCGCTGCTTAATTCGCAAATAACTATTTTATTAAAGTCCGCTTGAAACGCTCAAAGATGAAATTCCATGTTAAAAAGTGACAAAAGTTTCACATTTTCCCGTTGTAACAGCTTCCGATGATATTATATGAAAATTCTGATCCTCTGAGAGGATTCCCCGAAACAAAATCAGTTTGTACGCCTAATTTTAATAGAATTGTCCAAACAGTGTCGCTAATATTGTGCTAAAAGATGAATTCTAGAACAATGTCCAGACAGACACCACTTGGCCAAAAAATTTTCAGTGCTGGGAGATGAAAAAAAAAACTACCTCGCTACGCGCGGGCTTCGCCCGCGCTCCGCTTGCATAATAATAATTAAGTAGATGTGTACTGCCGGGCAGTACATACCCCAAGCGAAGTCGTCCATCTGTGTGTACATGATTCTCTCTCTCTCTCTCTCTCTCTCCCTCTCTCTCTCTGTCTTAAAATGTGTCATCGATGACGTGTTTTCATACTTGCTAATGCGGCAGGCTAATCATGACGTCAAATTGAAACTTCTTGAAGTCTCTCAGAAAGGGACATGAAAACCATGTGGGGGTTACTGGTTTGGGCTGAAAAAAAACCCAACTCCACCTAAAATTCAAGCGCCTATGGGGCTGAATTATGCAGCATAAATTGTGAAACATCAGGATATCTCACACTTTCAATTCTGCCATCATGTCAAATCTGACAACAAACCTACCCACAAAATGTCATAAATATCGGTGTAGAATTGAGACTTAACGGTTTTTAACTGCCAAAAATAAGTTTTTTTGACTGGAATAGTTTGTCTTGAAATTCAGTTTGGGACAACGGAGCCACCCACTAAATTTCAAAAAGATAGGTGAAAATTTAAATGTAACGGTTTTCAACTGCCAAAATTATGTTTTTCTTCTGGAAAAGTATGGAGTGAAAATCAGTTGGGGACAACGAACCTACCCACAAAATTTCATAAATATCGATGAAGAATTGAGATTTAACGGTTTTTAACTGCCAAAAATAAGGTTTTTTGTCTGGAAAAGTATGTCTTAAAATTCAGTTTGGGACAACGGACCCACCCACTAAATTTCATAAAGATAGGTGAAGAATTGAAATTTACCGTTTTTTAACTGCCAAAATTATGTCTTTCTTCTGGAAAAGTATAGAGTGAAAATCAGTTGGGGACAACGAACCTACCCACAAAATTTCATAAATATCGGTGAAGAATTGAATTTTAACGGTTTTTAACTGCCAAAATTATGTTTTTCTTCTGGAAAAGTATGGAGTGAAAATAAGTTGGGGACAACAAACCTACCTTTAAAATTTCATAAGAATCAGTGAAGAAATAGGATTTAACGATTTTTTAACGGCCTTTAAATCATTGGTGATGTCATCATAACCCAGTCGTTGTAGTTGTCGTCGTAGTTGTTGGTGTTGTTGTTGTCATGTTCGTTGTCGTGATTGTTGTTGTTCTCGTGTTGTTGTTGTTGTTGTTGTTGTTGTTGTTGTTGTTGTTGTTGTTGTTGTTGTTGTTGTTGTTGTTGTTGTTGTTGTTGTTGTCGTCGTCGTCGTCGTCGATGTCATTTGTTGTTGTTGTTGTTATCGTCGTCGTCGTCGTCATCGTCGTCGTTGTCAGAGGTTATTTCTAAAGATTTCATTGATAGTCTTTGTTCTCGTCACCAAGACTTGCTAAGAACAAGCTTGGAACAGCAAGAGTTCCAAGAACAAGATTAGAACAACTCATTACATCATTACCAGTACGTCATTTGTATTTAGAACACACTTTAGAAAAAAAACTCTTCAGCTACAAACCAGTCACCCTCACATGGCGGAGGTGTTTGTCTAAACCACTTACTGAAATGTTTTGAGGTTTAATGACCATACACATGTTGAACCGGTGAGTGTCTTCCGCTGCTTAATTCGCAAATAACTATTTTATTAAAGTCCGCTTGAAACGCTCAAAGATGAAATTCCATGTTAAAAAGTGACAAAAGTTTCACATTTTCCCGTTGTAACAGCTTCCGATGATATTATATGAAAATTCTGATCCTCTGAGAGGATTCCCCGAAACAAAATCAGTTTGTACGCCTAATTTTAATAGAATTGTCCAAACAGTGTCGCTAATATTGTGCTAAAAGATGAATTCTAGAACAATGTCCAGACAGACACCACTTGGCAAAAAAATGTTCAGTGCTGGGAGATGAAAAAAAAAACTACCTCGCTACGCGCGGGCTTCGCCCGCGCTCCGCTTGGATTAAGTAGATGTGTACTGCCGGGCAGTACATACCCCAAGCGAAGTCGTCCATCTGTGTGTACATGATTCTCTCTCTCTCTCTCTCTCTCTCTCTCTCTCTCTCTCTCTCTCTCTCTCTGTCTTAAAATGTGTCATCGATGACGTGTTTTCATACTTGCTAATGCGGCAGGCTAATCATGACGTCAAATTGAAACTTCTTGAAGTCTCTCAGAAAGGGACATGAAAACCATGTGGGGGTTACTGGTTTGGGCTGAAAAAAAACCCAACTCCACCTAAAATTCAAGCGCCTATGGGGCTGAATTATGCAGCATAAATTGTGAAACATCAGGATATCTCACACTTTCAATTCTGCCATCATGTCAAATCTGACAACAAACCTACCCACAAAATGTCATAAATATCGGTGTAGAATTGAGACTTAACGGTTTTTAACTGCCAAAAATAAGTTTTTTTGACTGGAATAGTTTGTCTTGAAATTCAGTTTGGGACAACGGACCCACCCACTAAATTTCAAAAAGATAGGTGAAAATTTAAATGTAACGGTTTTCAACTGCCAAAATTATGTTTTTCTTCTGGAAAAGTATGGAGTGAAAATCAGTTGGGGACAACGAACCTACCCACAAAATTTCATAAATATCGATGAAGAATTGAGATTTAACGGTTTTTAACTGCCAAAAATAAGGTTTTTTGTCTGGAAAAGTATGTCTTAAAATTCAGTTTGGGACAACGGACCCACCCACTAAATTTCATAAAGATAGGTGAAGAATTGAAATTTACCGTTTTTTAACTGCCAAAATTATGTCTTTCTTCTGGAAAAGTATAGAGTGAAAATCAGTTGGGGACAACGAACCTACCCACAAAATTTCATAAATATCGGTGAAGAATTGAATTTTAACGGTTTTTAACTGCCAAAATTATGTTTTTCTTCTGGAAAAGTATGGAGTGAAAATAAGTTGGGGACAACAAACCTACCTTTAAAATTTCATAAGAATCAGTGAAGAAATAGGATTTAACGATTTTTTAACGGCCTTTAAATCATTGGTGATGTCATCATAACCCAGTCGTTGTAGTTGTCGTCGTAGTTGTTGGTGTTGTTGTTGTCATGTTCGTTGTCGTGATTGTTGTTGTTCTCGTGTTGTTGTTTTTGTTGTTGTTGTTGTTGTTGTTGTTGTTGTTGTTGTTGTTGTTGTTGTTGTTGTTGTTGTTGTTGTCGTCGTCGTCGTCGATGTCATTTGTTGTTGTTGTTGTTATCGTCGTCGTCGTCGTCATCGTCGTCGTTGTCAGAGGTTATTTCTAAAGATTTCATTGATAGTCTTTGTTCTCGTCACCAAGACTTGCTAAGAACAAGCTTGGAACAGCAAGAGTTCCAAGAACAAGATTAGAACAACTCATTACATCATTACCAGTACGTCATTTGTATTTAGAACACACTTTAGAAAAAAACTCTTCGGCTACAAACCAGTCACCCTCACATGGCGGAGGTGTTTGTCTAAACCACTTACTGAAATGTTTTGAGGTTTAATGACCATACACATGTTGAACCGGTGAGTGTCTTCCGCTGCTTAATTCGCAAATAACTATTTTATTAAAGTCCGCTTGAAACGCTCAAAGATGAAATTCCATGTTAAAAAGTGACAAAAGTTTCACATTTTCCCGTTGTAACAGCTTCCGATGATATTATATGAAAATTCTGATCCTCTGAGAGGATTCCCCGAAACAAAATCAGTTTGTACGCCTAATTTTAATAGAATTGTCCAAACAGTGTCGCTAATATTGTGCTAAAAGATGAATTCTAGAACAATGTCCAGACAGACACCACTTGGCCAAAAAATTTTCAGTGCTGGGAGATGAAAAAAAAAACTACCTCGCTACGCGCGGGCTTCGCCCGCGCTCCGCTTGGATTATTTCTACTCTTAACTTCCCAACTACACGTTATCCATAAACTATGCACAGGAACATGTGTGTCAGCATTATGTGGCACCGACATGACTTGTGCATATCTAGCCTACAGCTAAGGGTTAAAGTTAAAGGACTACTGCAGTGTAAAGTACTGGACTACTTGATGCTGTTGAAATAGTCTTGATGCTGTTAAAATAGCCTTGTTGCTGTTAAACATAGCCTTGATGCTGTTGAAGTTGCTCCCATGGGGTCGCCTTCACGCGGCGGGAGTGTTTCCACCAAGCTACCCCACCCCTTTACTTCTCTTCTTTTGTCTTATTTCTGCCTTACCAGTCCTTTCACCTATATTTCCCTCCAAAAAAACTCTCCCTACTATTCCCTGCAGTTTTCTGATTCCTTTCTTGTCTTATTTCTACCTGACTGGATCCGTCACCTTTATTTCACTTCCCAAAAGTCTTCTTTTCCACATCCTTATTTCTCTGTGGTCTTCTTAAGACCCAGCGTGTTTGCCGTGCGCTGCGACCTGTACCGGTTTGGGCTGGTGACCTGATGATTGAGGGGTTTACTTAGTTGCGACTTTGTAGCGCCAACACATCATTTTGGCCCAGTCTTTATCTAAGACAGGAGGTTGAAAAAGGCTTACCCGCTTCAATCAATCGGCTGGTCAAGTCTGGGTATATGTCTTGAGCATATTGCATCGGACCTTTGGCTAAAGGAGCAAGCGGCGGTAGGAGGGGGCGGCGGTAGTCGGGACAAACACTATGCCAAGTTGTTACCTAACCCGTTTCCGCTTGGAAAGAGTTGACGAACATTATGCCAAGTTGTTACCTAACCCGTTTCCGCTTGGAAAGAGTTAAATCTCCTATTACAGATTGATACCATATGTTTCCTCTTATCGCTACGTATATCCATCTGTATCCTTGGCGCTCTGGAGTTGGATAACCGCTCCACCTAAGCGTCCCCTTGTTGGGCTCCGTGGTGGGTGGGGATCAGATGCGACGAAGATAAAGGCCTCAAACATGGCCACCTCTTCTTTTTCTTCTTTTTTTTCAAGCACCCGAAACGGAAACAAACGAAGATACTGCGTTGACTCTGACTCTGACGATGAAGTCCGAGTCAGAGCAACAAAGAACAACATCAGCGAGGCCTGGCCCCGTTTCATTGTTGTTGAGACTGCAGATGAGGCACAGCCCATCTCCAAACTTTCGCCTTTTGCGATACAGAAGGTTATTGCAGGAGTATCATCAACGATAGACAACATTAAGAGGCTTCGTAATGGTTCTCTACTGATTGAATGTCCTTCAAAAAAGGCATCAGATGGTCTTCTCCGTCTGAATGGTCAGAAATTTGTTGATAGACCGGTCAAGGTCAGTCCTCACAGAGGCCTGAACACCAGCAAAGGAGTCATCCGATGCCGAGAGCTGGAGGGCCTCAGTGAGGCTGAAATAAAAGAAGGTCTAAAGGATCAAGGTGTCATTGATGTGTACCGGGTGTTGATCAGGAAGGGCGATATCAGAGTACCCACCAACACCCTTTTCGTCACTTTTTGTACCCCAACCATCCCTGAGAAAATAAAAGTGGGATTTGTTCAAATAAGAGTGACTTTGTATATTCCATCACCAATGAGATGTTTCCAATGCCAAAGATTTGGACATTCAAAGGCTGGATGTAAACAGAAGGCAGTGTGCGAGAGGTGTGGCGGAGATCCTCACGAAGGTCCCTGCACATCACCACCCACCTGCACAAACTGTAAGGGAAACCATTCCCCGTCCTCCAGAGAATGTCCAAAATACAAGTTTGAACAGGCCATTCAAAAAACAAAAACGGAGAAAAAGATGTCTTTCTCAGACGCCAGGAAGGAGGTTGAAAAAACGAATGTTTTTTCCTTCCAGAAAAGTTTTGCGGCAGCAGTCAGTCAAAGACCTGCAACAAAGTCAACACCCACCCAGACCAGTATTTCATATAGGTCTGTGGGTGTCCAGGCAGGCCCGTCCATGTTGAAAAGGACAGAGCCCACAAGAAACAAAAGTATTTGTACACAGACAGATGAAAGCACAGGTGGGGCTATCCCCACTGGAGACTCTATGGGGTCTCCTGGTGAGGTTTGCTTCACCGCCCCAACTGGAGACCCTGTGGGGGCTCCTGGTGAGGTTCGCTTCACCACCCCAATTGAGGACCCTATGGGGTCTCCTGGTGAGGTTCGCTTCACCACCCCAACCCAGAAGCCCGTTCACAGGGCAACTCACAGGAAGGGGGCCGTCGAGGTAGTGGAGGTAGTGGACCTTACTCAATCCACACCACGAACACCTCCGGACAAGGGAAAAGTTACTCTGCCCCAAAGATCGCCTCGCACCCCAAAAATGGAGAAAAATCCCATCACACTATACAATCATTTTGGGAGTTTATCCGACGAAGAGGGTATGGAGGCAGAAATTTCTTAAAACTAAACAAACATAGCCAATTTTATTCAATGGAATTGTAGAGGGGTCCAAGCTAACTATGAAGAATTATGTCTACTTTTACACAAATTTCATCCTGTTGCTACAGCATTACAGGAAACAATGCTGAAACCAAACAAAGATTTTAATGTATCTGGATACAATGTTTTTAGAAACCATTCAGACAATAGCTCCCATGGGGTCGCCTTCACGCGGCGGGAGTGTTTCCACCAAGCTACCCCACCCCTTTACTTCTCTTCTTTTGTCTTATTTCTGCCTTACCAGTCCTTTCACCTATATTTCCCTCCAAAAAACTCTCCCTACTATTCCCTGCAGTTTTCTGATTCCTTTCTTGTCTTATTTCTACCTGACTGGATCCGTCACCTTTATTTCACTTCCCAAAAGTCTTCTTTTCCACATCCTTATTTCTCTGTGGTCTTCTTAAGACCCAGCGTGTTTGCCGTGCGCTGCGACCTGTACCGGTTTGGGCTGGTGACCTGATGATTGAGGGGTTTACTTAGTTGCGACTTTGTAGCGCCAACACATCATTTTGGCCCAGTCTTTATCTAAGACAGGAGGTTGAAAAAGGCTTACCCGCTTCAATCAATCGGCTGGTCAAGTCTGGGTATATGTCTTGAGCATATTGCATCGGACCTTTGGCTAAAGGAGCAAGCGGCGGTAGGAGGGGGCGGCGGTAGTCGGGACAAACACTATGCCAAGTTGTTACCTAATCCGTTTCCGCTTGGAAAGAGTTGACGAACATTATGCCAAGTTGTTACCTAACCCGTTTCCGCTTGGAAAGAGTTAAATCTCCTATTACAGATTGATACCATATGTTTCCTCTTATCGCTGCGTATATCCATCTGTATCCTTGGCGCTCTGGAGTTGGATAACCGCTCCACCTAAGCGTCCCCTTGTTGGGCTCCGTGGTGGGTGGGGATCAGATGCGACGAAGATAAAGGCCTCAAACATGGCTTCCTCTTCTTTTTCTTCTTTTTTTTCAAACACCCAAAACAGGAACAAACGAAGATACTGCGTTGACTCTGACTCTGACGATGAAGTCCGAGTCAGAGCAACAAAGAACAACATCAGCGAGGCCTGGCCCCGTTTCATTGTTGTTGAGACAGCAGATGAGGCACAGCCCATCTCCAAACTTTCGCCTTTTGCGATACAGAAGGTTATTGCAGGAGTATCATCAACGATAGACAACATTAAGAGGCTTCGAAATGGTTCTCTACTGATTGAATGTCCTTCAAAAAAGGCATCAGATGGTCTTCTCCGTCTGAATGGTCAGAAATTTGTTGATAGACCGGTCAAGGTCAGTCCTCACAGAGGCCTGAACACCAGCAAAGGAGTCATCCGATGCCGAGAGCTGGAGGGCCTCAGTGAGGCTGAAATAAAAGAAGGCCTAAAGGATCAAGGTGTCATTGATGTGTACCGGGTGCTGATCAGGAAGGGCGATATCAGAGTACCCACCAACACCCTTTTCGTCACTTTTTGTACACCAACCATCCCTGAGAAAATAAAAGTGGGATTTGTTCAAATAAGAGTGACTTTGTATATTCCATCACCAATGAGATGTTTCCAATGCCAAAGATTTGGACATTCAAAGGCTGGATGTAAACAGAAGGCAGTGTGCGAGAGGTGTGGCGGAGATCCTCACGAAGGTCCCTGCACATCACCACCCACCTGCACAAACTGTAAGGGAAACCATTCCCCGTCCTCCAGAGAATGTCCAAAATACAAGTTTGAACAGGCCATTCAAAAAACAAAAACGGAGAAAAAGATGTCTTTCTCAGACGCCAGGAAGGAGGTTGAAAAAACGAATGTTTTTTCCTTCCAGAAAAGTTTTGCGGCAGCAGTCAGTCAAAGACCTGCAACAAAGTCAACACCCACCCAGACCAGTATTTCATATAGGTCTGTGGGTGTCCAGGCAGGCCCGTCCATGTTGAAAAGGACAGAGCCCACAAGAAACAAAAGTATTTGTACACAGACAGATGAAAGCACAGGTGGGGATATCCCCACTGGAGACTCTATGGGGTCTCCTGGTGAGGTTTGCTTCACCGCCCCAACTGGAGACCCTGTGGGGGCTCCTGGTGAGGTTCGCTTCACCACCCCAATTGAGGACCCTATGGGGTCTCCTGGTGAGGTTCGCTTCACCACCCCAACCCAGAAGCCCGTTCACAGGGCAACTCACAGGAAGGGGGCCGTCGAGGTAGTGGAGGTAGTGGACCTTACTCAATCCACACCGCGAACACCTCCGGACAAGGGAAAAGTTACTCTGGCCCAAAGATCGCCTCGCACCCCAAAAATGGAGAAAAATCCCATCACACTATACAATCATTTTGGGAGTTTATCCGACGAAGAGGGTATGGAGGCAGAAACTTCTTAAAACTAAACAAACATAGCCAATTTTATTCAATGGAATTGTAGAGGGGTCCAAGCTAACTATGAAGAATTATGTCTACTTTTACACAAATTTCATCCTGTTGCTACAGCTTTACAGGAAACAATGCTGAAACCAAACAAAGATTTTAATGTATCTGGATACAATGTTTTTAGAAACCATTCAGACAATAACACGTCTGGGGGAGTTGCTCTTTTGATTAAGAAAAGTGTACTTTGTAGTGAGATCAACCTATGTACAAACATTCAAGCCGTCGCAGCACGAGTGACATTAGATAAAACCATCACTCTCTGCAGTGTATATCTGTCACCATCCAAATGTTACACGAAGCACGATCTTGAAAATCTTATTGATCAGCTTCCAGCTCCCTTTGTTTTAATGGGAGATTTTAACGCTCATTCCCCTTTATGGGGCAGCAACTCTCTAAGTACGAGAGGACGAATTCTAGAAGATTTTTTAGACAATCGTAATCTATGCGTTTTAAACGATGGAGTACCAACATATCTCCATCCAGCAACAGGATGCAAGTCCATACTAGATCTAGTTATTTGCGACACCTCTCTTGTTCTAGACTTTGAATTTAAAGTCTATGATGACACATGTGGTAGCGATCATTTCCCTATCTTGATGTCTCAAATAGATGGATTGGAAGAAGCTTCCCCCCAGAGATGGAACCTGAACAAGGCAAACTGGCTGTCTTTTACTGCCGAATGTTCTGTCCAACTCACAGAAGACACTGTCTTTGATGGAAGTGACGACCCATCATCTATTTTTACAAACACTCTACAAGACATTGCCACTGAGTACATCCCAAAAACATCTTCAAACAACCGCATTAAAGTGCCATGGTTTAATAAAGAATGCCAAGAAGCCCGATCTGAGCGAAAGAGAAGTCTACACAGGTTCTACAGATGCCCGACCCTTGGCAAGAAGTTGACTTTCTTCAGATTTCGCGCTAAGAGTCGCACTGTCATAAAACATTCTAAAAGAACATCCTGGAGGTCTTTTTGCTCAAACTTAAACTCTAAGGTATCATCAAGTAAAGTTTGGAATGCTATTCGTAAAATCAAAGGGAAAAAAGGATCTGCATCAATTAACCACCTTGTGGTAAATGGATCCCTTATAACCCAAAAGAATGAAGTAGCAAACGTTCTGGCTTCAACAATGGAAAAAAACTCATCAACAGAAAATTACTGCACAGATTTTCAAAAAATCAAAGCCACCCAAGAACGTAAACCCATAAACTTCTCATCTCAGAATGAGGAGAACTACAACAAGTTGTTCAGTATAACTGAACTCAAACAAGCCTTACAAAAATGCAACAACTCAGCAACGGGGCTGGACGGAATACATTATCAGTTCCTCACACACCTACCAGAAAGTTGTCTTCTGGTCTTGCTGAAGGTTTTTAACCACATATGGGAGAGTGGATCCTTTCCACCTTCATGGCAAGAAGCGATGATTGTCCCCATTCCAAAACCAGGTAAAGATCATACAAACCCCAGCAACTACCGTCCGATAGCCTTGACCAGCTGTCTGTGTAAAACCATGGAGCGATTGGTCAACGCTAGGATGGTGTGGTACCTAGAAAAACAAAACCTCTTAAGTGATGTGCAATGTGGCTTCCGAAAGGGACACAGCACCACTGATCATTTGGTACGTTTTGAGACCTTCGTTCGAGAGGCCTTTGCGAGATCTGAACATGTACTAGCTATATTTTTTGATCTCGAGAAGGCTTACGACACGACCTGGAAACACGGTATTTTAGCTGATTTGCATGAAATGGGTTTTCGTGGACGTCTCCCTGTTTTTGTGGAAGGATTTCTAAGTAATCGATTTTTTACAGTACGGGTCGGTCCCAACCTATCAGAGTTCTGTCAACAAGAGATGGGTGTTCCTCAAGGAAGCATTCTATCACCCATGTTATTCAACATCAAAATCAATAACATAGTAAAGGCAGTACTGAAAGGATCCGAGTCATCCTTGTTTGTTGATGACTTTGCACTTTGTGTGCGTGGCAAATCCCTACATAGAGTGGAAAGGCAGCTTCAATTATGTATCGACAAGGTGCAAAAATGGGTAACAGAGAACGGTTTCAAATTTTCCACCAGCAAAACTGTCTGTATGCATCTTTGCAAACAAAGGGGAGCCATGCCAGAACCCTCTCTGGTCCTGAATGGTAATCCTGTCAAGGTTGTTGAAGAATTTAAATTCCTAGGACTGACCTTTGACCGTCGACTAACATTCCTTAAACATATCCAGTATCTGAGAACATCATGTCTGAAAGCTCTGGATGTATTGAAAGTGGTTTCTCATACGGACTGGGGTGCTGACCGCACAGTCCTACTCAGACTTTACCGTGCTTTAATCCGATCCAAGTTGGACTATGGTTGTGTCGTCTATGGTGGAGCCGCAAAATCCAACCTAAGGCTATTAGACACAATACACCACCAGGGTATACGTCTTTGTCTGGGAGCTTTCAGGACGTCTCCAGTACAGTCCTTATATTTTGAGGCCAAAGAACCCTCTCTGAGGCTGCGACGCCTGAAACTCACCCTAAATTATGTGTTGAAACTGAAAGCTATGCCTACAAATCCAGCCTACCAATGCGTATTTCAACCACAATGCTCTGAATTTTTTGAAAGTCACCCAAATGATCGAGCACCTCTGTCTTCTCGGATTCAGTCACATCTGGCCGAATCAAAGATAAAACTCGATCATGTTAGTGAAAATCGATGGACAGAAACACCTCCATGGACATTGCCAGATCCAGTTGTTCGACTCGATCTGACAAGGTTAAAGAAGTCAGAGACAAATGATTTGATTTTTAAACAGTGTTTTAGCCAGTTCTGTACCGAGTTTCCTTCCCATCAACGAATATACACTGATGGGTCCAAAGCTGAAAGTAAAGTGGCATCAGCTTCTGTCACTGGCCCTAAACTCGATAGGGCCTTTTCGGCCCGTCTTCCGGATGACAGTTCTGTATTTTCTGCAGAGTTGAAAGCTTTACAGCTAGCTCTGAAACAGGTATATCAGTCAAAAAAGAAAGACTTCCTGATTCTGTCTGATTCCCTATCGGCTCTTACCGCCGTGAAGAGAACTCAGCTAGATCACCCACTGTTGGTCGAAATCCAAGAGCTACATGCATCTCTGATTGAAGAAGGCAAAAGGATTGTGTTTGCATGGGTGCCATCCCATGTTGGAATTAGAGGCAACTCTGCAGCTGATCAAGCTGCTAAAGAAGCCAGAGAAAGACTCATCACTGACAAACACACAAAGCATTCAGATTTCAGAACTCGCACCAACATGTACATAAAGTACCTATGGCAGAGTGAATGGGACGAATGTGAAGAAAATAAACTTCATAAGATCGTCCCCCAGCTGTCGGACAGCCTACCCCAATGTCGCCTCAACAGGAAAGAAGAGACAGTTCTCTGTCGCTTACACATTGGGCACAGTCACATTACACATTCGTATCTGCTGAAAGGTGAAGATCCACCATACTGTTTTGGATGTGACGAACCATGGACATTAGAACATGTTCTCACAAAATGTGTAGACGTTCAAGAATTTCGAGACAAACACTACAATGCGGAAACACTGAAGGTTTTATTCCGGGATGTTCCCCCGGACAAGATTTTTAACTTTTTAAAAGAGATCAAGATTTTTTACAAGATTTAAAGTACCAGAAGTGAAAATTATTAATTTTTAGAACCTTCTTTTACAGTGATAGATTTGAATGTAAATAGTCTGAAACGTAGAACTTGCCATATGAAGGGAAAAGAAAATAACTGCATCGGTCTCGAATAGCAGCTAGCATCTGCTGAAGAGACATTAAACCCCAAAAACCAACCAACCAACCAAAGCTGAAAGTAAAGTGGCATCAGCTTCTGTCACTGGTCCTAAACTCGATAGGGCCTTTTCGGCCCGTCTTCCGGATGACAGTTCTGTATTTTCTGCAGAGTTGAAAGCTTTACAGCTAGCTCTGAAACAGGTATATCAGTCAAAAAAGAAAGACTTCCTGATTCTGTCGGATTCCCTATCGGCTCTTACCGCCGTGAAGAGAACTCAGCTAGATCACCCACTGTTGGTCGAAATCCAAGAGCTACATGCATCTCTGATTGAAGAAGGCAAAAGGATTGTGTTTGCATGGGTGCCATCCCATGTTGGAATTAGAGGCAACTCTGCAGCTGATCAAGCTGCTAAAGAAGCCAGAGAAAGACTCATCACTGACAAACACACAAAGCATTCAGATTTCAGAACTCGCACCAACATGTACATAAAGTACCTATGGCAGAGTGAATGGGACGAATGTGAAGAAAATAAACTTCATAAGATCGTCCCCCAGCTGTCGGACAGCCTACCCCAATGTCGCCTCAACAGGAAAGAAGAGACAGTTCTCTGTCGCTTACACATTGGGCACAGTCACATTACACATTCGTATCTGCTGAAAGGTGAAGATCCACCATACTGTTTTGGATGTGACGAACCATGGACATTAGAACATGTTCTCACAAAATGTGTAGACGTTCAAGAATTTCGAGACAAACACTACAATGCGGAAACACTGAAGGTTTTATTCCGGGATGTTTCCCCGGACAAGATTTTTAACTTTTTAAAAGAGATCAAGATTTTTTACAAGATTTAAAGTACCAGAAGTGAAAATTATTAATTTTTAGAACCTTCTTTTACAGTGATAGATTTGAATGTAAATAGTCTGAAACGTAGAACTTGCCATATGAAGGGAAAAGAAAATAACTGCATCGGTCTCGAATAGCAGCTAGCATCTGCTGAAGAGACATTAAACCCCAAAAACCAACCAACCAACCATGCTGTTGAAGTTAGCCTTGATGCTGTTAAGAAAAGACTGCTACTATAGGTGGAGGGCACTTACCAAATCAGGAATTGAGAACCTGTCCTGCCGCTACCAGAGCAGGTAACACAGAACTGCCGTCCTGTCTCAATGCAGCGACATCTCTGAGATAGAAATTGATAATACATCTTCAGAACGCCAGGAAGCCGACTCAAGGACTTCTGCCAGGCGCCCAGACCGAAGAACTGCTAGAGAGGAAGCCCAAGCTCTTGCCTCATGAGACCTGGCTGCAGTAAGGGGCAAGACTGCCCTGACATCACCTGACTGCCTCTGCCACCAGACATAGGCTTGTCTAATCATGTTAAACACCAAATAAAGAAAGAAAAGACTCACATACAAATGCCTCAACATGCTTGCTCCTACCTATCTCTCCGATTCCCTCTCACTCTATCAACCTTCCCGACCACTCTGCTCCTCAAACAACAACCTCAAACTCAAACATACCTCACACAAAATTCAAAACTACAGGCCAACGCTCCTTTTTCTTTCAAGACCCCACCAACTGGAACTCACTACCTCTCCCCCTCCCTCAACAAGGTTGTTGAAGAATTTAAATTCCTAGGACTGACCTTTGACCGTCGACTAACATTCCTTAAACATATCCAGTATCTGAGAACATCATGTCTGAAAGCTCTGGATGTATTGAAAGTGGTTTCTCATACGGACTGGGGTGCTGACCGCACAGTCCTACTCAGACTTTACCGTGCTTTAATCCGATCCAAGTTGGACTATGGTTGTGTCGTCTATGGTGGAGCCGCAAAATCCAACCTAAGGCTATTAGACACAATACACCACCAGGGTATACGTCTTTGTCTGGGAGCTTTCAGGACGTCTCCAGTACAGTCCTTATATTTTGAGGCCAAAGAACCCTCTCTGAGGCTGCGACGCCTGAAACTCACCCTAAATTATGTGTTGAAACTGAAAGCTATGCCTACAAATCCAGCCTACCAATGCGTATTTCAACCACAATGCTCTGAATTTTTTGAAAGTCACCCAAATGATCGAGCACCTCTGTCTTCTCGGATTCAGTCACATCTGGCCGAATCAAAGATAAAACTCGATCATGTTAGTGAAAATCGATGGACAGAAACACCACCATGGACATTGCCAGATCCAGTTGTTCGACTCGATCTGACAATGTTAAAGAAGTCAGAGACAAATGATTTGATTTTTAAACAGTGTTTTAGCCAGTTCTGTACCGAGTTCCCTTCCCATCAACGAATATACACTGATGGGTCCAAAGCTGAAAGTAAAGTGGCATCAGCTTCTGTCACAGGTCCTAAACTCGATAGGGCCTTTTCGGCCCGTCTTCCGGATGACAGTTCTGTATTTTCTGCAGAGTTGAAAGCTTTACAGCTAGCTCTGAAACAGGTATATCAGTCAAAAAAGAAAGACTTCCTGATTCTGTCGGATTCCCTATCGGCTCTTACCGCCGTGAAGAGAACTCAGCTAGATCACCCACTGTTGGTCGAAATCCAAGAGCTACATGCATCTCTGATTGAAGAAGGCAAAAGGATTGTGTTTGCATGGGTACCATCCCATGTTGGAATTAGAGGCAACTCTGCAGCTGATCAAGCTGCTAAAGAAGCCAGAGAAAGACTCATCACTGACAAACACACAAAGCATTCAGATTTCAGAACTCGCACCAACATGTACATAAAGTACCTATGGCAGAGTGAATGGGACGAATGTGAAGAAAATAAACTTCATAAGATCGTCCCCCAGCTGTCGGACAGCCTACCCCAATGTCGCCTCAACAGGAAAGAAGAGACAGTTCTCTGTCGCTTACACATTGGGCACAGTCACATTACACATTCGTATCTGCTGAAAGGTGAAGATCCACCATACTGTTTTGGATGTGACGAACCATGGACATTAGAACATGTTCTCACAAAATGTGTAGACGTTCAAGAATTTCGAGACAAACACTACAATGCGGAAACACTGAAGGTTTTATTCCGGGATGTTCCCCCGGACAAGATTTTTAACTTTTTAAAAGAGATCAAGATTTTTTACAAGATTTAAAGTACCAGAAGTGAAAATTATTAATTTTGAGAACCTTCTTTTACAGTGATAGATTTGAATGTAAATAGTCTGAAACGTAGAAGTTGCCATATGAAGGGAAAAGAAAATAACTGTATCGGTCTCGAATAGCAGCTAGCATCTGCTGAATGAGACATTAAACCCCAAAAACCAACCAACCAACCAACCCCTCCCTCAACAACAGTCTTTAGAAGCATTTAAATCTGGCCTCAAGACTTTACTTTTCCCTAAATAATCCTCAGACTACAGTTCTTGTGGATTTTCGTGCGGTATGCCTGACCGTGGCTGAATGAGATCGCCCTTTCTTACAGCGAGAGGAATCGGAGGACGAACCGCCAATCGAAGTAAGTCGGGAAACCAGTGCTGGCTGGGCCAAAACGGGGCGACCAGAACCAGTGCTGGTCTCTCTAAGTCTGCCTTTCTCACCACTCTGCCCAACAGACAAAAGGGAAGAAAGGCATACGCCGTCAGGTTTGACCAATCCATCTCTAGGGCGTTTACTCCCCACGCATGAGGATCTGGGAAAGGAGACACAAACAGGAGAAGTCTGGCAGAGAACCTTGTCGCGAACAGGTCTATAAAAGGTTTCTCCACCTGTGTCCATAGCCGGTGCAGGACTTGATGAGACAACGTCCATTCCGAATGAATGACTTTGTCTCCCCTGCTCAGAGCATCCGCCAGAACATTCAGGCTGCCCTTCAGGTAAGTTGCCGACAGAAGAATGCGATGGGAGCTGCACCAAAGAAGCATGCGACATGCGCTGTCCGACAGGATGAGCGACCGAGTTCCCCCTTGGCGATTTACATACGCCACCACTGTCATGTTGTCCGTATGTAACCTGACGTGACTGTTTTCCAAGAGGGGCAGAAAAGCCTGAAGGCCCAGAGAAACATAGTTAAAACGGGAGTTAAAATAGTGTGGATGATGTTGAAGATAGCCTTGGTGGTGGGGTTAGCCGTAAATGGTCCTCTCCAAAAATAAGAGACTTGCATACTGCCTCCTTTTTTTGAGTCTGTCGGTGGATGTTTTTATAATATCCTCAAAACAAAACATAAAGAAAAAGAAAGATACAAACTAAGAAATGAGAAAAAGGAGTAATAGCCTTAGAATGACTGGGTCAGGTTTAAAGGGTCTGGGACGGTGGTTTCGGACAAAGTATTGCTTAAACCTTCAAGGGCTCCCATGGGGTCGCCTTCACGCGGCGGGAGTGTTTCCACTAAGCTACCCCACCCCTTTACTTCTCTTCTTTTGTCTTATTTCTGCCTTACCAGTCCTTTCACCTATATTTCCCTCCAAAAAACTCTCCCTACTATTCCCTGCAGTTTTCTGATTCCTTTCTTGTCTTATTTCTACCTGACTGGATCCGTCACCTTTATTTCACTTCCCAAAAGTCTTCTTTTCCACATCCTTATTTCTCTGTGGTCTTCTTAAGACCCAGCGTGTTTGCCGTGCGCTGCGACCTGTACCGGTTTGGGCTGGTGACCTGATGATTGAGGGGTTTACTTAGTTGCGACTTTGTAGCGCCAACACATCATTTTGGCCCAGTCTTTATCTAAGACAGGAGGTTGAAAAAGGCTTACCCGCTTCAATCAATCGGCTGGTCAAGTCTGGGTATATGTCTTGAGCATATTGCATCGGACCTTTGGCTAAAGGAGCAAGCGGCGGTAGGAGGGGGCGGCGGTAGTCGGGACAAACACTATGCCAAGTTGTTACCTAACCCGTTTCCGCTTGGAAAGAGTTGACGAACATTATGCCAAGTTGTTACCTAACCCGTTTCCGCTTGGAAAGAGTTAAATCTCCTATTACAGATTGATACCATATGTTTCCTCTTATCGCTGCGTATATCCATCTGTATCCTTGGCGCTCTGGAGTTGGATAACCGCTCCACCTAAGCGTCCCCTTGTTGGGCTCCGTGGTGGGTGGGGATCAGATGCGACGAAGATAAAGGCCTCAAACATGGCCACCTCTTCTTTTTCTTCTTTTTTTTCAAGCACCCGAAACGGAAACAAACGAAGATACTGCGTTGACTCTGACTCTGACGATGAAGTCCGAGTCAGAGCAACAAAGAACAACATCAGCGAGGCCTGGCCCCGTTTCATTGTTGTTGAGACAGCAGATGAGGCACAGCCCATCTCCAAACTTTCGCCTTTTGCGATACAGAAGGTTATTGCAGGAGTATCATCAACGATAGACAACATTAAGAGGCTTCGTAATGGTTCTCTACTGATTGAATGTCCTTCAAAAAAGGCATCAGATGGTCTTCTCCGTCTGAATGGTCAGAAATTTGTTGATAGACCGGTCAAGGTCAGTCCTCACAGAGGCCTGAACACCAGCAAAGGAGTCATCCGATGCCGAGAGCTGGAGGGCCTCAGTGAGGCTGAAATAAAAGAAGGTCTAAAGGATCAAGGTGTCATTGATGTGTACCGGGTGTTGATCAGGAAGGGCGATATCAGAGTACCCACCAACACCCTTTTCGTCACTTTTTGTACCCCAACCATCCCTGAGAAAATAAAAGTGGGATTTGTTCAAATAAGAGTGACTTTGTATATTCCATCACCAATGAGATGTTTCCAATGCCAAAGATTTGGACATTCAAAGGCTGGATGTAAACAGAAGGCAGTGTGCGAGAGGTGTGGCGGAGATCCTCACGAAGGTCCCTGCACATCACCACCCACCTGCACAAACTGTAAGGGAAACCATTCCCCGTCCTCCAGAGAATGTCCAAAATACAAGTTTGAACAGGCCATTCAAAAAACAAAAACGGAGAAAAAGATGTCTTTCTCAGACGCCAGGAAGGAGGTTGAAAAAACGAATGTTTTTTCCTTCCAGAAAAGTTTTGCGGCAGCAGTCAGTCAAAGACCTGCAACAAAGTCAACACCCACCCAGACCAGTATTTCATATAGGTCTGTGGGTGTCCAGGCAGGCCCGTCCATGTTGAAAAGGACAGAGCCCACAAGAAACAAAAGTATTTGTACACAGACAGATGAAAGCACAGGTGGGGCTATCCCCACTGGAGACTCTATGGGGTCTCCTGGTGAGGTTTGCTTCACCGCCCCAACTGGAGACCCTGTGGGGGCTCCTGGTGAGGTTCGCTTCACCACCCCAATTGAGGACCCTATGGGGTCTCCTGGTGAGGTTCGCTTCACCACCCCAACCCAGAAGCCCGTTCACAGGGCAACTCACAGGAAGGGGGCCGTCGAGGTAGTGGAGGTAGTGGACCTTACTCAATCCTCACCACGAACACCTCCGGACAAGGGAAAAGTTACTCTGCCCCAAAGATCGCCTCGCACCCCAAAAATGGAGAAAAATCCCATCACACTATACAATCATTTTGGGAGTTTATCCGACGAAGAGGGTATGGAGGCAGAAACTTCTTAAAACTAAACAAACATAGCCAATTTTATTCAATGGAATTGTAGAGGGGTCCAAGCTAACTATGAAGAATTATGTCTACTTTTACACAAATTTCATCCTGTTGCTACAGCATTACAGGAAACAATGCTGAAACCAAACAAAGATTTTAATGTATCTGGATACAATGTTTTTAGAAACCATTCAGACAATACGGAGATTTAAGAAACGAAACGTTGGGACGTTTCGTTTTGAAGTTGTGGTAAACGTCATTATTTCGGGGGTCTCTCGCTGGAAAGGTGAAGGTCAACTGAAACGGAACGTGGAACGTCAAAACGCAGTCACGTTTTCCACCCCCAAAAAACGAACAATATTTCGTCAACTTTTGTGAGTATTTTTGCACACTAACAGTTTTATTGGCCATTTTATGCATTGCTAGATTCATCAACCCTTTCACAGTCTTTCAGCGCTGAGAATGTGTTCATTGGAGGTAGACAACTGTTGTGAACTGAAATATTTTGAAGGGTGCTGATCCTGGTACATTTATCCAACTTCATGGTGAGAAAGCAAATGGCGAAGCAGAAGTAGGTCATCGCATCGAATTTTTATTCTGGCTTCGTATGTGATCAGGTGCATGAATTGAAAAATGTGAAGCTCTTGTGCGTGCAATGCGAGTATGTCAATCCTTTATTGACTCGTGGAGTTGAAATTATGCCATGCCCAGCACGGTCAGCGGATCATATCCTGCCATGCCCGGCCTTTCATTCCGAAACGAAACGTGAATACATCTAAATCTTGTCTGCGGCCTATGCTGTCTCGTTACACGTTCCGTTTCGCGGGGTGACTCATTCACCAAACGAAACGAGCTGCAAAACGAAACGTGCTGTTTCTTAAATCTCGCTAATATCACGTCTGGGGGAGTTGCTCTTTTGATTAAGAAAAGTGTACTTTGTAGTGAGATCAACCTATGTACAAACATTCAAGCCGTCGCAGCACGAGTGACATTAGATAAAACCATCACTCTCTGCAGTGTATATCTGTCACCATCAAAATGTTACACGAAGCACGATCTTGAAAATCTTATTGATCAGCTTCCAGCTCCCTTTGTTTTAATGGGAGATTTTAACGCTCATTCCCCTTTATGGGGCAGCAACTCTCTAAGTACGAGAGGACGAATTCTAGAAGATTTTTTAGACAATCGTAATCTATGCGTTTTAAACGATGGAGTACCAACATATCTCCATCCAGCAACAGGATGCAAGTCCATACTAGATCTAGTTATTTGCGACACCTCTCTTGTTCTAGACTTTGAATTTAAAGTCTATGATGACACATGTGGTAGCGATCATTTCCCTATCTTGATGTCTCAAATAGATGGATTGGAAGAAGCTTCCCCCCAGAGATGGAACCTGAACAAGGCAAACTGGCTGTCTTTTACTGCCGAATGTTCTGTCCAACTCACAGAAGACACTGTCTTTGATGGAAGTGACGACCCATCATCTATTTTTACAAACACTCTACAAGACATTGCCACTGAGTACATCCCAAAAACATCTTCAAACAACCGCATTAAAGTGCCATGGTTTAATAAAGAATGCCAAGAAGCCCGATCTGAGCGAAAGAGAAGTCTACACAGGTTCTACAGATGCCCGACCCTTAGCAAGAAGTTGACTTTCTTCAGATTTCGCGCTAAGAGTCGCACTGTCATAAAACATTCTAAAAGAACATCCTGGAGGTCTTTTTGCTCAAACTTAAACTCTAAGGTATCATCAAGTAAAGTTTGGAATGCTATTCGTAAAATCAAAGGGAAAAAAGGATCTGCATCAATTAACCACCTTGTGGTAAATGGATCCCTTATAACCCAAAAGAATGAAGTGGCAAACGTTCTGGCTTCAACAATGGAAAAAAACTCATCAACAGAAAATTACTGCACAGATTTTCAAAAAATCAAAGCCACCCAAGAACGTAAACCCATAAACTTCTCATCTCAGAATGAGGAGAACTACAACAAGTTGTTCAGTATAACTGAACTCAAACAAGCCTTACAAAAATGCAACAACTCAGCAACGGGGCTGGACGGAATACATTATCAGTTCCTCACACACCTACCAGAAAGTTGTCTTCTGGTCTTGCTGAAGGTTTTTAACCACATATGGGAGAGTGGATCCTTTCCACCTTCATGGCAAGAAGCGATGATTGTCCCCATTCCAAAACCAGGTAAAGATCATACAAACCCCAGCAACTACCGTCCGATAGCCTTGACCAGCTGTCTGTGTAAAACCATGGAGCGATTGGTCAACGCTAGGATGGTGTGGTACCTAGAAAAACAAAACCTCTTAAGTGATGTGCAATGTGGCTTCCGAAAGGGACACAGCACCACTGATCATTTGGTACGTTTTGAGACCTTCGTTCGAGAGGCCTTTGCGAGATCTGAACATGTACTAGCTATATTTTTTGATCTCGAGAAGGCTTACGACACGACCTGGAAACACGGTATTTTAGCTGATTTGCATGAAATGGGTTTTCGTGGACGTCTCCCTGTTTTTGTGGAAGGATTTCTAAGTAATCGATTTTTTACAGTACGGGTCGGTCCCAACCTATCAGAGTTCTGTCAACAAGAGATGGGTGTTCCTCAAGGAAGCATTCTATCACCCATGTTGTTCAACATCAAAATCAATAACATAGTAAAGGCAGTACTGAAAGGATCCGAGTCATCCTTGTTTGTTGATGACTTTGCACTTTGTGTGCGTGGCAAATCCCTACATAGAGTGGAAAGGCAGCTTCAATTATGTATAGACAAGGTGCAAAAATGGGTAACAGAGAACGGTTTCAAATTTTCCACCAGCAAAACTGTCTGTATGCATCTTTGCAAACAAAGGGGAGCCATGCCAGAACCCTCTCTGGTCCTGAATGGTAATCCTGTCAAGGTTGTTGAAGAATTTAAATTCCTAGGACTGACCTTTGACCGTCGACTAACATTCCTTAAACATATCCAGTATCTGAGAACATCATGTCTGAAAGCTCTGGATGTATTGCAAGTGGTTTCTCATACGGACTGGGGTGCTGACCGCACAGTCCTACTCAGACTTTACCGTGCTTTAATCCGATCCAAGTTGGACTATGGTTGTGTCGTCTATGGTGGAGCCGCAAAATCCAACCTAAGGCTATTAGACACAATACACCACCAGGGTATACGTCTTTGTCTGGGAGCTTTCAGGACGTCTCCAGTACAGTCCTTATATTTTGAGGCCAAAGAACCCTCTCTGAGGCTGCGACGCCTGAAACTCACCCTAAATTATGTGTTGAAACTGAAAGCTATGCCTACAAATCCAGCCTACCAATGCGTATTTCAACCACAATGCTCTGAATTTTTTGAAAGTCACCCAAATGATCGAGCACCTCTGTCTTCTCGGATTCAGTCACATCTGGCCGAATCAAAGATAAAACTCGATCATGTTAGTGAAAATCGATGGACAGAAACACCACCATGGACATTGCCAGATCCAGTTGTTCGACTCGATCTGACAAGGTTAAAGAAGTCAGAGACAAATGATTTGATTTTTAAACAGTGTTTTAGCCAGTTCTGTACCGAGTTTCCTTCCCATCAACGAATATACACTGATGGGTCCAAAGCTGAAAGTAAAGTGGCATCAGCTTCTGTCACTGGTCCTAAACTCGATAGGGCCTTTTCGGCCCGTCTTCCGGATGACAGTTCTGTATTTTCTGCAGAGTTGAAAGCTTTACAGCTAGCTCTGAAACAGGTATATCAGTCAAAAAAGAAAGACTTCCTGATTCTGTCGGATTCCCTATCGGCTCTTACCGCCGTGAAGAGAACTCAGCTAGATCACCCACTGTTGGTCGAAATCCAAGAGCTACATGCATCTCTGATTGAAGAAGGCAAAAGGATTGTGTTTGCATGGGTGCCATCCCATGTTGGAATTAGAGGCAACTCTGCAGCTGATCAAGCTGCTAAAGAAGCCAGAGAAAGACTCATCACTGACAAACACACAAAGCATTCAGATTTCAGAACTCGCACCAACATGTACATAAAGTACCTATGGCAGAGTGAATGGGACGAATGTGAAGAAAATAAACTTCATAAGATCGTCCCCCAGCTGTCGGACAGCCTACCCCAATGTCGCCTCAACAGGAAAGAAGAGACAGTTCTCTGTCGCTTACACATTGGGCACAGTCACATTACACATTCGTATCTGCTGAAAGGTGAAGATCCACCATACTGTTTTGGATGTGACGAACCATGGACATTAGAACATGTTCTCACAAAATGTGTAGACGTTCAAGAATTTCGAGACAAACACTACAATGCGGAAACACTGAAGGTTTTATTCCGGGATGTTCCCCCGGACAAGATTTTTAACTTTTTAAAAGAGATCAAGATTTTTTACAAGATTTAAAGTACCAGAAGTGAAAATTATTATTTTTTAGAACCTTCTTTTACAGTGATAGATTTGAATGTAAATAGTCTGAAACGTAGAAGTTGCCATATGAAGGGAAAAGAAAATAACTGCATCGGTCTCGAATAGCAGCTAGCATCTGCTGAAGAGACATTAAACCCCAAAAACCAACCAACCTACAATAACCTGCTTTTTTTAACATAGAGGGGGAATCGAGACGAGGGTCGTGGTGTATGTGTGTGTCTGTGTCTGTGTGTGTGTGTGTGTGTGTAGAGCGATTCAGAGTAAACTACTGGACCGATCTTTATGAAATTTGACATGAGAGTTTCTGGGTATGATATCCCCAGACTTTTATTTTTTATTTTTTCGATAAATGTCTTTGATGACGTCATATCCGGCTTTTTGTAAAAGTTGAGGCGGTACTGCCACACCCTCATTTTTCAATAAAATTGATTGAAATTTTGGCCAAGCAATTTTCGACGAAGGCCGGACTTTGGTATTGCATTTCAGATTGGAGGCTTAAAAATTAATTAATGACTTTGGTCATTACAAATCTGAAAATTGTAATTAAAATTATATTTTTATAAAACGATCCAAAATTACGTTCATCTTATTCTTTATTATTTTCTGATTCCAAAAACATATAAATATGTTATATTCGGATTAAAAACAAGCTCTGAAAATATAAAATATAAAAATTATGATCAAAATAAAATTACCGAAATCGATTTAAAAACAATTTCATCTTATTTCTTGTCAGTTCCTGATTCCAAAAACATATAGATATGATATGTTTGGATTAAAAACACGCTCAGAAAGTTAAAACGAAGAGAGGTACAGAAAAGCGTGCTATCCCGCTCAGCGCGACCATTACTGCACTATTCTGGATTGTCGATTACACTGCCTTTGCCACGAGCGGTGGACTGACGAAACTACGAGTATGCGGTCTTGGTGACAAAATGCAGTGCGTTCAGTTTTATTCTGTGAGTTCGACAGCTTGACTAAATGTGCCCCCCGCGGGTTAGGGGGAAGAATTTACCCGATGCTCCCCAGCATGTCGTAAGAGGCGACTAACGGATTCTGTTTCTCCTTTTACCCTTATTACAATCATGTTTATAACAAGTATTCTCCCGTCTGTTATGTGACGTTGCAAGATCAGGTCAAACAAATAGCCCATTTGTTGCTTAGTTGACCAGAAAACGTACATGTGTAGGGTGGAGTCGCATATTTCAATTCAAACAAGCCTGGTCTAGTAATTCTATAATGCTTGTCTCATACAATGTGCGACCCTACTCGATGCCTGTTGGAGTTGTCTTTAAACTTGATTACCTGTTACCTTGATGACCCGATCAGAATCACGAGAACACTGCTACTGGAGAATACTTTATCTTGGCAAACTGAACAAGGAAACAAACTTGCATCGCTCTCGAATAGCATTTATATTGGCACAGTGAAATTACTACTTACTCAGACAGCACAGGTCCAATCGAGCGAGTGCTGAAGAGACGATAAACAATAATAACCTACATGTCGAGCGAGAATTCGTCATACCCTTCGTTGCCGTCCTTTTCGTAACGGCATTAACCCTTGTCAATTTTAGTCAAGCAGTATGTAAGAGATGTTAAATCCTTTGTGCTGGAAACTTGCATTCTCCCAGTAAGGTCATAATTATATTGTACTACGTTGCAAGCCCCTGGAGCAATTTTTTGATTAGTGCTTTTGTGAACAAGAAACAAGTAACAAGTGGCTCTATCCCATCACCCCCCCCTTTCCCCGTCGCGATATAACATTGAACGGTTGAAAACGACGTTATACTCCAAATAAAGAAAGAAACGCTGAAGGTCAAAGGAGGTCCACAGTCTTGGCGATAGGGGTTGTTGGCTTCTTTCCGGAACATCACACTGGACCAGGCAAGCAGGTTCCACTTTCCCCTAAGTGTTTCTTTGGCTTTGACCGTCATATTGTAAGATACTACTACTAATAATAATACCGGCACGGTTGGCCTGGTGGTAAGGCGTCCGCCCCGTGATCGGGAGGTCGTGGGTTCGAACCCCAGCCGGGTCATACCTAAGACTTTAAAATTGGCAATCTAGTGGCTGCTCCACCTGGCGTCTGGCATTATGGGGTTAGTGCTAGGACTGGTTGGTCCGGTGTCAGAATAATGTGACTGGGTGAGACATGAAGTCTGTACTGCGACTTCTGTCTTGTGTGTGGCGCACGTTATAGGTCAGCACCGCCCTGATATGGCCCTTCGTGGTCGGCTGGGCGTTAAGCAAACAAACAAACAAACAAAAAATCTGTATGATCAACGAGAAAAGTATTTTGGCACCTCGAGCTTGAAACGTATTTTTACAGAGGTCAGCTCTACAGCTCTTTTTTGGATTTTAAAGGAGTCTGGTCTTTATTTTAAGATTTGAATTTTAAAACTACTTAATTTGTTTGACATAAAGGGCTTTGCTTTGACTTTTTCGTTGCCTTCGGGTGACGTTAGTGGTTTTGTATATTAGAAGTGTCTTAATCTAAATATGTGTAGTGATTAACTTGTGGGGTCCTGATTTGGCCTATTATGGTCCGCTGGTCCCGAAAAGCAACAGCTAACTAACTAACTAACTAACTTTATTTTAAGATTTGAATTTTAAATCCTTGACACGTTGGGTTTCGATTTAGCTTTTATGTTCCCTTCGGGTGACGTTCCTAATTTTGTTCAGTACAATTGGTTTAAATTTAAATGTGTAATGTTCAACTTGTGGGGTCCTGATTTGGCCTATATGGTCCGCTGGACCCAAAAAGCAACAACTAACTAACTAACTAACTCGCATTTGGTGAGTAGATGAACATTTCTACTCGCCAGTTACGTGTTTCGACTCGCCACTTTCAGACCTGGACCTATGACTTAATTCAAGGTCACGGCGGGGTCCCGAACGGTCAAAAAATGAAAATAAATATTAATTTAATCTTTAATTCGAAAGGTGATCCAGATGGTTAAATGAACGGCCTTAACTGGCATAGAAAGTTTGAACGAAATGACACGGGAATTAATGCTTTGATTTTGTTGCACTAATGTTCTTGCTAAGTTTAGACCAAGAAGGGACCTTCCATCTGTCACAATAGTTGACACTTCGATTTTATCAGAAATAAATTGTACTACGTTGCAAGCCCCTGGAGCAAATTTTTGATTAGTGCTTTTGTGAACAAGAAACAATTGACAAGTGGCTCTATCCCATCTCCCCCCTTTCCCCGTCGCGATATAACCTTCGTGGTTGAAAACGACGTTAAACACCAAATAAATAAATAAATAAATAAATAAATAAGAAATAAACCCACATCTGAACTTGGGGGCATGCAAAGGTTCAAAAATATTACTGACAACGCAATCGTCAAAATGACAAAGTTAAGTTTGACCCCAACACGACTCCGCTTGACTCTTGACTTTGTCAAACAGACTTTCCTCATGTGACCCTAAAATGACCTTGCAATAAGACAGAGGTCAATCAAAACGTAACATTTCTAGTTATTATCAATACCTTGAAAGTTTGTAAAGTTTAATGAATCTACCTCAAGAAACATGTAATAGTATGACTATTTCCACTTATTGACCTGACCTTTAACGGTCTCGAATAGCAGCTAGCACCGTCGCGATATAACCTTGAATGGTTGAAAACGACGTTAAACACCAAATAAAGAAAGAAATCAGCTAGCATCTGCTGAAGGGACATTAAAACCCAAAAACCAAACCAAACCTGACCTTTAACATCGCTGTGACATTGACATTTGATGTGGGTTAACGGGAGATGCACCAAACTTAAAGTGAGCCAAGTTTGAAAGCCATAGCTCCAAGAACATGCGAGATCATCTAAATGTTACGTTTCTAAGAATCATGAATGCGTGTTGAATGATATAACGACCAAAAGTATCGTTATTTGTCAAATAATTAGGTTAATGATGCTTTTTCTTGGCGAAGCATCTGCTGACGTTACGAAAATCAAAATATCACTCATTTGAATGTCAAGTGTTCAATTTGAGCCCTTTTGTTCGCTTTTTGTGCCCACCTTTTGGCACTTAGTCATGTATTTACATCCAAGAACCGTCGCGATTATAACCTTGAACGGTTGAAAACGACGTTAAACACCAAATAAAGAAAGAAAGAACATCCAAGAATTGCTTTATATACAGAGCTGGATCTGTGATAGTCGACATGATCAAACACACGGGAAGGGTGGTGTCTTTAAAAGCTTGCTGGAAATGTACACGCTGCAGAAAAAACTGATTTGCTCTCACAATGGTCAGTGTCGCGGTATAATCCAATTTTGCTTCCTGACGGTTCCCATAATTTTTGAATGTCCGTTCGTGTGGACGCATCGGTAAGTCCAATCAAAACTGGTCCGGCCCCTCTCTACTTCCTCTGTCTGGACAATGGTCACTGTGGCAGACGGATTCGTCATTCTTGTCCAGGAGGCTGCAGAAAACTGAAAGGCTGGACAGTTCATTTAGCTAGGGTATCCATCTGAAACTAAATGGCAGAAGCCGACCGACTTTTGCCTTCCGCAGACAAAATGTCCTCTTTCCCGTTGTCGTCTTTCAGTCTGGATGACGGTATCTGATTCTGTGTGAGTTTTTGTCTATAGTGTGTGTGTGTGTGTGTGTGTGTGTGTGTGTGTGTGTGTGTGTGTGTGTGTGTGTGTGTGTGTGTGTGTGTGTGTGCTCGCGCGCGTGTAAGGTCCCTGCACTTCACCACCCACCTGCACAAACTGTAAGGGAAACCATTCCCCGTCCTCCAGAGAATGTCCAAAATACAAGTTTGAACAGGCCATTCAAAAAACAAAAACGGAGAAAAAGATGTCTTTCTCAGACGCCAGGAAGGAGGTTGAAAAAACTAATGTTTTTTCCTTCCAGAAAAGTTTTGCGGCAGCAGTCAGTCAAAGACCTGCAACAAAGTCAACACCCACCCAGACCAGTATTTCATATAGGTCTGTGGGTGTCCAGGCAGGCCCGTCTATGTTGAAAAGGACAGAGCCCACAAGAAACAAAAGTATTTGTACACAGACAGATGAAAGCACAGGTGGGGCTATCCCCACTGGAGACTCTATGGGGTCTCCTGGTGAGGTTTGCTTCACCGCCCCAACTGGAGACCCTGTGGGGGCTCCTGGTGAGGTTCGCTTCACCACCCCAATTGAGGACCCTATGGGGTCTCCTGGTGAGGTTCGCTTCACCACCCCAACCCAGAAGCCCGTTCACAGGGCAACTCACAGGAAGGGGGCCGTCGAGGTAGTGGAGGTAGTGGACCTTACTCAATCCACACCACGAACACCTCCGGACAAGGGAAAAGTTACTCTGCCCCAAAGATCGCCTCGCACCCCAAAAATGGAGAAAAATCCCATCACACTATACAATCATTTTGGGAGTTTATCCGACGAAGAGGGTATGGAGGCAGAAACTTCTTAAAACTAAACAAACATAGCCAATTTTATTCAATGGAATTGTAGAGGGGTCCAAGCTAACTATGAAGAATTATGTCTACTTTTACACAAATTTCATCCTGTTGCTACAGCATTACAGGAAACAATGCTGAAACCAAACAAAGATTTTAATGTATCTGGATACAATGTTTTTAGAAACCATTCAGACAATAACACGTCTGGGGGAGTTGCTCTTTTGATTAAGAAAAGTGTACTTTGTAGTGAGATCAACCTATGTACAAACATTCAAGCCGTCGCAGCACGAGTGACATTAGATAAAACCATCACTCTCTGCAGTGTATATCTGTCACCATCAAAATGTTACACGAAGCACGATCTTGAAAATCTTATTGATCAGCTTCCAGCTCCTTTTGTTTTAATGGGAGATTTTAACGCTCATTCCCCTTTATGGGGCAGCAACTCTCTAAGTACGAGAGGACGAATTCTAGAAGATTTTTTAGACAATCGTAATCTATGCGTTTTAAACGATGGAGTACCAACATATCTCCATCCAGCAACAGGATGCAAGTCCATACTAGATCTAGTTATTTGCGACACCTCTCTTGTTCTAGACTTTGAATTTAAGGTCTATGATGACACATGTGGTAGCGATCATTTCCCTATCTTGATGTCTCAAATAGATGGATTGGAAGAAGCTTCCCCCCAGAGATGGAACCTGAACAAGGCAAACTGGCTGTCTTTTACTGCCGAATGTTCTGTCCAACTCACAGAAGACACTGTCTTTGATGGAAGTGACGACCCATCATCTATTTTTACAAACACTCTACAAGACATTGCCACTGAGTACATCCCAAAAACATCTTCAAACAACCGCATTAAAGTGCCATGGTTTAATAAAGAATGCCAAGAAGCCCGATCTGAGCGAAAGAGAAGTCTACACAGGTTCTACAGATGCCCGACCCTTAGCAAGAAGTTGACTTTCTTCAGATTTCGCGCTAAGAGTCGCACTGTCATAAAACATTCTAAAAGAACATCCTGGAGGTCTTTTTGCTCAAACTTAAACTCTAAGGTATCATCAAGTAAAGTTTGGAATGCTATTCGTAAAATCAAAGGGAAAAAAGGATCTGCATCAATTAACCACCTTGTGGTAAATGGATCCCTTATAACCCAAAAGAATGAAGTAGCAAACGTTCTGGCTTCAACAATGGAAAAAAACTCATCAACAGAAAATTACTGCACAGATTTTCAAAAAATCAAAGCCACCCAAGAACGTAAACCCATAAACTTCTCATCTCAGAATGAGGAGAACTACAACAAGTTGTTCAGTATAACTGAACTCAAACAAGCCTTACAAAAATGCAACAACTCAGCAACGGGGCTGGACGGAATACATTATCAGTTCCTCACACACCTACCAGAAAGTTGTCTTCTGGTCTTGCTGAAGGTTTTTAACCACATATGGGAGAGTGGATCCTTTCCACCTTCATGGCAAGAAGCGATGATTGTCCCCATTCCAAAACCAGGTAAAGATCATACAAACCCCAGCAACTACCGTCCGATAGCCTTGACCAGCTGTCTGTGTAAAACCATGGAGAGATTGGTCAACGCTAGGATGGTGTGGTACCTAGAAAAACAAAACCTCTTAAGTGATGTGCAATGTGGCTTCCGAAAGGGACACAGCACCACTGATCATTTGGTACGTTTTGAGACCTTCGTTCGAGAGGCCTTTGCGAGATCTGAACATGTACTAGCTATATTTTTTGACCTCGAGAAGGCTTACGACACGACCTGGAAACACGGTATTTTAGCTGATTTGCATGAAATGGGTTTTCGTGGACGTCTCCCTGTTTTTGTGGAAGGATTTCTAAGTAATCGATTTTTTACAGTACGGGTCGGTCCCAACCTATCAGAGTTCTGTCAACAAGAGATGGGTGTTCCTCAAGGAAGCATTCTATCACCCATGTTGTTCAACATCAAAATCAATAACATAGTAAAGGCAGTACTGAAAGGATCCGAGTCATCCTTGTTTGTTGATGACTTTGCACTTTGTGTGCGTGGCAAATCCCTACATAGAGTGGAAAGGCAGCTTCAATTATGTATAGACAAGGTGCAAAAATGGGTAACAGAGAACGGTTTCAAATTTTCCACCAGCAAAACTGTCTGTATGCATCTTTGCAAACAAAGGGGAGCCATGCCAGAACCCTCTCTGGTCCTGAATGGTAATCCTGTCAAGGTTGTTGAAGAATTTAAATTCCTAGGACTGACCTTTGACCGTCGACTAACATTCCTTAAACATATCCAGTATCTGAGAACATCATGTCTGAAAGCTCTGGATGTATTGAAAGTGGTTTCTCATACGGACTGGGGTGCTGACCGCACAGTCCTACTCAGACTTTATCGTGCTTTAATCCGATCCAAGTTGGACTATGGTTGTGTCGTCTATGGTGGAGCCGCAAAATCCAACCTAAGGCTATTAGACACAATACACCACCAGGGTATACGTCTTTGTCTGGGAGCTTTCAGGACGTCTCCAGTACAGTCCTTATATTTTGAGGCCAAAGAACCCTCTCTGAGGCTGCGACGCCTGAAACTCACCCTAAATTATGTGTTGAAACTGAAAGCTATGCCTACAAATCCAGCCTACCAATGCGTATTTCAACCACAATGCTCTGAATTTTTTGAAAGTCACCCAAATGATCGAGCACCTCTGTCTTCTCGGATTCAGTCACATCTGGCCGAATCAAAGATAAAACTCGATCATGTTAGTGAAAATCGATGGACAGAAACACCACCATGGACATTGCCAGATCCAGTTGTTCGACTCGATCTGACAAGGTTAAAGAAGTCAGAGACAAATGATTTGATTTTTAAACAGTGTTTTAGCCAGTTCTGTACCGAGTTTCCTTCCCATCAACGAATATACACTGATGGGTCCAAAGCTGAAAGTAAAGTGGCATCAGCTTCTGTCACTGGTCCTAAACTCGATAGGGCCTTTTCGGCCCGTCTTCCGGATGACAGTTCTGTATTTTCTGCAGAGTTGAAAGCTTTACAGCTAGCTCTGAAACAGGTATATCAGTCAAAAAAGAAAGACTTCCTGATTCTGTCGGATTCCCTATCGGCTCTTACCGCCGTGAAGAGAACTCAGCTAGATCACCCACTGTTGGTCGAAATCCAAGAGCTACATGCATCTCTGATTGAAGAAGGCAAAAGGATTGTGTTTGCATGGGTGCCATCCCATGTTGGAATTAGAGGCAACTCTGCAGCTGATCAAGCTGCTAAAGAAGCCAGAGAAAGACTCATCACTGACAAACACACAAAGCATTCAGATTTCAGAACTCGCACCAACATGTACATAAAGTACCTATGGCAGAGTGAATGGGACGAATGTGAAGAAAATAAACTTCATAAGATCGTCCCCCAGCTGTCGGACAGCCTACCCCAATGTCGCCTCAACAGGAAAGAAGAGACAGTTCTCTGTCGCTTACACATTGGGCACAGTCACATTACACATTCGTATCTGCTGAAAGGTGAAGATCCACCATACTGTTTTGGATGTGACGAACCATGGACATTAGAACATGTTCTCACAAAATGTGTAGACGTTCAAGAATTTCGAGACAAACACTACAATGCGGAAACACTGAAGGTTTTATTCCGGGATGTTCCCCCGGACAAGATTTTTAACTTTTTAAAAGAGATCAAGATTTTTTACAAGATTTAAAGTACCAGAAGTGAAAATTATTAATTTTTAGAACCTTCTTTTACAGTGATAGATTTGAATGTAAATAGTCTGAAACGTAGAACTTGCCATATGAAGGGAAAAGAAAATAACTGCATCGGTCTCGAATAGCAGCTAGCATCTGCTGAAGAGACATTAAACCCCAAAAACCAAACCAAACCAAACTCTCTCTCACTCACTTGGTCGAAATGAAACGTCCTTGCCGAACGGCGACAAAGAGAGGAACATGCCGGCAAGTGTGCCTCCCACGCTAGCAGCCGACTCAACTAAAGACGATACAGAGAACAGAGACAGCTTACCTCATGATTCCCTCGAGGAAGGACCGCACAAAACACAAAACAACCAGAACGAAAGACCCGCCGTTGCAGACCCTTTAAACGCCTCTGAGAGTTCCAGCAAAGTCAGGGAATCTTCACCCTCCTCCCAACCAGTGTCCGCCAATGATGAGCCCCAAGCAAGTGATGACGACAACTACAGCACCGGACTTGAAAGTGAGTTCGGTGACCCATCCGAGCATGAACAGGACGTACAAGATTTTACCCAAGATGTCAACGCCTCTTCTACCCACTCCCAGCACCCCGAAGATGCTGTCACTGATGCGATCGGAACTCCGCCCGAGCAGCCTGTCCCCGACGAAAACCCCATTCCTCCCAACCAACCCGCATCACCTGGCGATCCAGCAGCAGAAGCACTTACAGTGGTCCAACCCCTTGCCCCACAAACCCCCTCCGCGGAGGACTCTGTAATCGCCAGCTCTTCCTCCTCGCCCACTCTACGTGATGACGTCACGACTGACATCCAACACATTGGGAACGCCTCATCCACAGTTTCTCCCTCTCCTGTTGGCACCATGGCCGACATGCTTCAGGGCGACCTCTCCAACCCATCTCCTCAGCCGTCCAACGCCGTCATTGCTGATGCCGTCCACGATGACGCAAGTGGGGGAGGACCACTGACTTCCAGCGACAGCAGTGACCTTCCAGCAGAGAGGAGTGACGGTACCCCCCTACCCGTCACACAAGGAGGGAGAGCACGACAAAACAGTCGTGTGGGACCCAGCGTAGACAGCAACAGACCGTTCACCCGGTCACAGTCAGCTTCACAGGACAGGAGCGGGCGCAGCACACAGTCGCGCATACCTAGTGAATGGATAACACCTTCCACAGGAATGAAAGATAAGACAGCTAAATCAGATGACAAATGACCTCTAGGCCCTGACCGCGTCGCAGTAAGCAATACTCTTGGTGAGTTCGCCTTTCTATCATATAATGTGGAGGGCATTACTTCTAAACTTAAAGATACCAACTTTGTGACATTTATTCAAAAGTTCGATTTTGTGACTCTTGTTGAAACATTCGTGGAATCGTTTACCTCTACGCAGTTTCCAGACTTTACTAGTTTTGTTGCTCCAGCGAAAAAACTCTCAAAGAAAGGACGAAGAAGTGGTGGGATTATTATTCTTATTAAAAATAAGGTATTGCCCTATCTTAAGCGGGTAGATGGTGATAACGACAACGTCATTATTTTTGAAGCAGACGGAGTTTTGTTTGGCACAGATCTCAATGTGTTCCTCGTTAGCACGTATTTACCGCCAATTAACAGTCCCTTTTATGATACTAGTGATTTTGATCATGGTGTTTCCATGCTTGATCAGTGTTTGCTGGATATTTTAGAAAAGAAAGATGATGCAGCTTTTATCATGTGTGGAGACTTTAATGCCAGAACCGGTTCTAAAGTCGCTCCATTCTACGACTTAGAGTCAGACTGCGGTGTAAATGTAGATGGTGATCTTTGGTCCACAAGCAGCTTTGAAGGCTGCCATTATTCTCAGCGTTCGTCCCAAGACCCAGATGTCAATCCATTCGGAAGAAGATTGTTAGATCTGTGTTCTAGTCTAGATATGCACATATTAAATGGGGCTTGTGATGGTGATAGAAACGGTCGTCTCACGTACATAACATCAAACGGCAGCAGCGTGATTGATTATTTTATTGTATCTTGTTCTTTGGCTTCTTTGGTTGACAAAATGTGTGTTCTTGACCGAATTGATTCGAAGCACATGCCTGTTTCCTGTACTATAAAACATGCATTACAGCAAGACACAAGGCAAAATATAGATAGCTGCTCCTTTGTGTACAAAATGAAATGGTCAGAAGAAAAACAGGCTAGTTTTATGCATAAGCTGAATCAGCCTGAAAGTCTTGCTGGGATTGAAAAAGCCTCTAACTTGATTGATGTTAGTATTGATGAAGCAGTAAGTACATTTACATCTGTGCTTAATTCAGTCGCAGAGTGCCTTGTCGTCAGACATAACCCCCAGAAAAGTAATAGCACTGGTAGTGCCTGGTTTGATAAGGAATGCGAGGATAAAAGAAGGGATACCAGAAGGTCTCTACGCCAATCCAGAAGCACGCTTTGCCCCTCAGACAGAGAATCCTATTGTGAAACTCGAAAGGTTTATAAGAAATTGCTTGACGAGAAAGAAAAACAGTATAAGCAGAAATGCAGAGAAGAATTAGAAAGCTGTTTTAATGATTCCCAAAATTTTTGGAAAAACGTTAAACGGTTTTCTAGAAAAAGTGCATTGAGGAGCGATATTACAAATGATCAGTGGCTGGAGCACTTCAAGAATGTGTTCAATGCAAATAATGTTGCGCATGTAAATGAAAGTGAAGAGCCTACCTGTCATAGTGAGTCTCATGAAGGAAAAACCACTCCGGAAAATGAAACTTTGAACTCTGGCATAACCCTCCAAGAGGTTAAGGCAGCTATCGATCATTTAAAAGCCAATAAAGCTGCTGGACCCGATGGAGTCATACCAGAAGTCTTCAAATGTGCACATGCTCATATTATTCCTTTTTTGGTCCAACTGTTTAATGCTATTTTTTCCTCTGGAGTTTACCCTGAAGCGTGGACTGAAGCCATAATCCACCCCTTACATAAAAAGGGCGATGTACATACACCAGATAATTATAGAGGTATATCTTTGTTAAACATCTGTGGAAAGTTGTATAGTTTCATTATTAATAAGCGTTTATCGAGTTGGGTAGAAGAGCAAAATTTACTCGGTGATATACAAGCAGGGTTTCGGAAAGATCACCGCACCGTTGATCACATATTTACTTTGTTCAGTATGATTCAGAGGCATTTGCTGAGAAAAAAAAAGTTGTACGTTGCTTTTATTGATTTTCGAAAAGCCTTTGATTTAATTTCCCACTGTAAGCTCTGGCCTATTTTGCGCGGATCAGGAGTTGAAGGCAAGATGTTACAAGCCATCCAAGGCATGTACAGAAGAGTTAAAGGCCGAGTAAGATATGGGTGTAAACTGACCGACGCCTTTTTTTGTCACAAAGGCCTCAAGCAGGGGGAAATAACCAGCCCGCTTCTTTTTTCCCTGTTTATTAATGATCTGGCGTCGGAAATTATTTGCAAGGGTAAACATGGAATACAGATGGTGCCTGACTTACTTGAACTATTCATTTTGCTTTTCGCTGATGATATTGTTTTATTATCTGATACCGTGGTTGGATTACAAAACCAACTGAATATCCTTGCCCACAAAGCTAATGACATGGATTTAGAGGTTAACCTGGAAAAATCAAACATAATTATTTTTAGAAACGGGGGATACATTTCTCAGAACGAGAAATGGTTTTTCAACGGCGTCAAGATGAAGATAGTAAGCTCTTATAAGTATTTAGGACTTGTTTTCACTACCCGCATGACCTTTTCAAATGCTCTAAATGATATGGCATCCAGGGCTAAGAAAGGTGTTTTTGAGTTATTAAGAACATTATGGAGACTCGGTGATTTCTCCCCAAACCTGTTTTTGAAATTATTTGATGCTCAGATACAGCCTATCCTGTTATATGGTTCAGAAATTTGGGGTCTTTACCCACAAACACAGATAGAGAAGATTCACACGTTTGCGCTTAAAAAGATTTTAAACGTGGCGCCAAGAACACCAAACGACATAGCATATGCTGAAACTGGTCGCTATCCGTTGTACATTTTTTCTCATGTTGCATGTATAAAATATTGGTTACGCCTAGTCAAGATGAATGATTCCAGACTCCCTAAAAAAGCTTATAATATGCAGTTGCATTTGCACAGGCAAGGCAAGTTTTGTTGGACATCCCAAGTAAGATTAACTTTGTATAAATTTGGTTTCGGATTTGTGTGGGAAAACCAAGGTGTGCAATGCGAGAAAGCTTTTTTGAAATGTTTTAGACAGAGGTTAATAGATTGTAATATTCAAAATTGGCAAGAGCGCATTAATACCAGCGCAAGGTTTGAGGTTTACCGCGTATTTAAGTTATCTGTTTGCATGGAAACGTATTTTACTTTTGTCAAAAATAAGCATATAAGAGATGTACTCATTAGGTTCAGAGCGGGCGTGTCCGAATTACGCTCACATAAATTGAGATACTCCCCACATACCCTACAGGACTTGTTTTGCCCATTCTGCAAAAAAGCACCTGAGGATGAAATGCACATTTTATTTCACTGTGATGCATTGAACGATCTTCGCTGCCAATACTTACCCTTTAAATACACATCATATCCTTGTTTGGTTTCCTTTCAGTTGATAATGCAAAACAAGAAGGGTCTCCATGATTTAGGCAGATTTATTTATTATGTTAACAAACGCCGTGATTTACTTCCTAAGGTGTAACAGAATGATTTATTTTGCTTCATGTCTCTCTGTTTTGCTGATGTGGTTGAGTGCATTGTGTAGCTGCTGGTTTTTAAACAACTATGTCCTTTGATGTATGTTGTAGTTGAGGATGTATTTGATGAGGTACCAGCCATCCCTTGTACATACCCATACATGTATGTATGTGCGTGTGTGTGTGTGTGTGTGTTTGTGTGTGTGTGTGTGTGTGTGTGTGTGTGTGTGTGTGAGAAGGAGTGAAAGTCAGAATGTTTGTGTGTATGTGTGTGAGAGAGAGAGAGAGAGAGAGAGAGAGAGAGAGAGAGAGAGAGAGAGGGAGAGTGAGAGAGAGAGAGAGAGAGAGAGAGAGAGAGAGAGAGAGAGAGAGAGAGAGAGAGAGAGAGAGAGAGAGAGGCTGTCATGTTTGATATATGCACCGGTTGTAACGGGTCAGTTGGCCTATACAATAAACTTTCTGAGTTCTGAGTTCTCACTCACTTTCTCTCTTCCTCTCTCACCATTCTCTGTTTGCCCCTTCTTCTGTGCTGAGACTTTGGTATTTTGCCACACAAATTCCACAGGTAAATGCCATGAATCAATGTGATCACCAACCTCCAAATCGCACTCTGTGAAAGACAAATCTTCTGACATAAGAACATAGTCTATCACACTGCTCCCGTGTGGCGAGACGAACGTGAATTCGCCGTCAGCATCACTTTTGCAAAGCCCATTCATAATAACACAATCAAACATAAAACATAAGTTTAGAAGTGAATTCCCAACATTGTTCTTTATGGTGTCTTTCGATCCTCTCTCAATGCATTCGTCATCATCGTCAGAACCTGGGGTGTAAATAAACGTTTCTTCAAACTTCGGCTGCACACGCCCTGTTTTTGCGTTAGGGTCACCGCATATCATAACATACACGTCTTCTTCTCTTAGAGCCTGCAGCATATTTTCTGGGATATAGCTCAGTTGGTAGCGCGCTGGATTTGTATTCAGTTGGCCGCTGTCAGCGCGAGTTCGATCCCAGGTTCGGCGGAAATTTATTTCAGAGTCAACTTTGTGTGCAGACTCTCTTCGGTGTCCGAACCCTCCCCCCGTGTACACTACATTGGGTGTGCACGTTAAAGATCCCACGATTGACAAAAGGGTCTTTCCTGGCAAAATTGCTTAGGCACAGTTAATAATTGTCTACCTATACCCGTGTGACTTGGAATAATAGGCCGTGAAAGGTAAATATGCGCCGAAATGGCTGCAATCTACTGGCCGTATAAAATTTCATCTCACACGGCATCACTGCAGAGCGCCTAGAACTGTACCCACGGAATATGCGCGATATAAGCGTCATTGATTGATTGATTGATTAAAATCACTACACCGTCCTTTAGCTCAAGTGAGTCATAGACAAGGCTATTTTCTGGTGCAACGTAACACGCGATCAGCATGACATCTTTGTCAACATTAAACACAGACTTATCAATCCTAACACACACAGTATTACGGCAATCTATTTTCACCTCTTTCACAAATTTTGACAGAGCTTTGCGAATCAGAAGCAGAACGCCACCAGAATGTCTATATGACGGCTTACTATTGCCAAAACCTGGGGTTACCCATTATCACGTGATAATTACTAATTAACGCTGTCAGTTACTGTTTTCACTCGTTAGTTACTCATTTTCACGGGATAATTAGTAATTTTCACGGGAAAATGAATGGTTGATTTAAACAATGATGGGATTCTAGTGTATTTTCGTGGAAAATAAGATTCTCTTAACTCAACATATTTAGGGCATACTAAAACAGAGAGAGAGAGAGAGAGAGAGAGAGAGAGAGATTCGGATGGTTTATTCACATGGGCCATGCTCCCATGGGGTCGCCTTCACGCGGCGGGAGTGTTTCCACTAAGCTACCCCACCCCTTTACTTCTCTTCTTTTGTCTTATTTCTGCCTTACCAGTCCTTTCACCTATATTTCCTTCCAAAAAACTCTCCCTACTATTCCCTGCAGTTTTCTGATTCCTTTCTTGTCTTATTTCTACCTGACTGGATCCGTCACCTTTATTTCACTTCCCAAAAGTCTTCTTTTCCACATCCTTATTTCTCTGTGGTCTTCTTAAGACCCAGCGTGTTTGCCGTGCGCTGCGACCTGTACCGGTTTGGGCTGGTGACCTGATGATTGAGGGGTTTACTTAGTTGCGACTTTGTAGCGCCAACACATCATTTTGGCCCAGTCTTTATCTAAGACAGGAGGTTGAAAAAGGCTTACCCGCTTCAATCAATCGGCTGGTCAAGTCTGGGTATATGTCTTGAGCATATTGCATCGGACCTTTGGCTAAAGGAGCAAGCGGCGGTAGGAGGGGGCGGCGGTAGTCGGGACAAACACTATGCCAAGTTGTTACCTAATCCGTTTCCGCTTGGAAAGAGTTGACGAACATTATGCCAAGTTGTTACCTAACCCGTTTCCGCTTGGAAAGAGTTAAATCTCCTATTACAGATTGATACCATATGTTTCCTCTTATCGCTGCGTATATCCATCTGTATCCTTGGCGCTCTGGAGTTGGATAACCGCTCCACCTAAGCGTCCCCTTGTTGGGCTCCGTGGTGGGTGGGGATCAGATGCGACGAAGATAAAGGCCTCAAACATGGCCACCTCTTCTTTTTCTTCTTTTTTTTCAAGCACCCGAAACGGAAACAAACGAAGATACTGCGTTGACTCTGACTCTGACGATGAAGTCCGAGTCAGAGCAACAAAGAACAACATCAGCGAGGCCTGGCCCCGTTTCATTGTTGTTGAGACAGCAGATGAGGCACAGCCCATCTCCAAACTTTCGCCTTTTGCGATACAGAAGGTTATTGCAGGAGTATCATCAACGATAGACAACATTAAGAGGCTTCGTAATGGTTCTCTACTGATTGAATGTCCTTCAAAAAAGGCATCAGATGGTCTTCTCCGTCTGAATGGTCAGAAATTTGTTGATAGACCGGTCAAGGTCAGTCCTCACAGAGGCCTGAACACCAGCAAAGGAGTCATCCGATGCCGAGAGCTGGAGGGCCTCAGTGAGGCTGAAATAAAAGAAGGTCTAAAGGATCAAGGTGTCATTGATGTGTACCGGGTGTTGATCAGGAAGGGCGATATCAGAGTACCCACCAACACCCTTTTCGTCACTTTTTGTACACCAACCATCCCTGAGAAAATAAAAGTGGGATTTGTTCAAATAAGAGTGACTTTGTATATTCCATCACCAATGAGATGTTTCCAATGCCAAAGATTTGGACATTCAAAGGCTGGATGTAAACAGAAGGCAGTGTGCGAGAGGTGTGGCGGAGATCCTCACGAAGGTCCCTGCACATCACCACCCACCTGCACAAACTGTAAGGGAAACCATTCCCCGTCCTCCAGAGAATGTCCAAAATACAAGTTTGAACAGGCCATTCAAAAAACAAAAACGGAGAAAAAGATGTCTTTCTCAGACGCCAGGAAGGAGGTTGAAAAAACTAATGTTTTTTCCTTCCAGAAAAGTTTTGCGGCAGCAGTCAGTCAAAGACCTGCAACAAAGTCAACACCCACCCAGACCAGTATTTCATATAGGTCTGTGGGTGTCCAGGCAGGCCCGTCCATGTTGAAAAGGACAGAGCCCACAAGAAACAAAAGTATTTGTACACAGACAGATGAAAGCACAGGTGGGGCTATCCCCACTGGAGACTCTATGGGGTCTCCTGGTGAGGTTTGCTTCACCGCCCCAACTGGAGACCCTGTGGGGGCTCCTGGTGAGGCTCGCTTCACCACCCCAATTGAGGACCCTATGGGGTCTCCTGGTGAGGTTCGCTTCACCACCCCAACCCAGAAGCCCGTTCACAGGGCAACTCACAGGAAGGGGGCCGTCGAGGTAGTGGAGGTAGTGGACCTTACTCAATCCACACCACGAACACCTCCGGACAAGGGAAAAGTTACTCTGCCCCAAAGATCGCCTCGCACCCCAAAAATGGAGAAAAATCCCATCACACTATACAATCATTTTGGGAGTTTATCCGACGAAGAGGGTATGGAGGCAGAAACTTCTTAAAACTAAACAAACATAGCCAATTTTATTCAATGGAATTGTAGAGGGGTCCAAGCTAACTATGAAGAATTATGTCTACTTTTACACAAATTTCATCCTGTTGCTACAGCATTACAGGAAACAATGCTGAAACCAAACAAAGATTTTAATGTATCTGGATACAATGTTTTTAGAAACCATTCAGACAATAACACGTCTGGGGGAGTTGCTCTTTTGATTAAGAAAAGTGTACTTTGTAGTGAGATCAACCTATGTACAAACATTCAAGCCGTCGCAGCACGAGTGACATTAGATAAAACCATCACTCTCTGCAGTGTATATCTGTCACCATCAAAATGTTACACGAAGCACGATCTTGAAAATCTTATTGATCAGCTTCCAGCTCCCTTTGTTTTAATGGGAGATTTTAACGCTCATTCCCCTTTATGGGGCAGCAACTCTCTAAGTACGAGAGGACGAATTCTAGAAGATTTTTTAGACAATCGTAATCTATGCGTTTTAAACGATGGAGTACCAACATATCTCCATCCAGCAACAGGATGCAAGTCCATACTAGATCTAGTTATTTGCGACACCTCTCTTGTTCTAGACTTTGAATTTAAGGTCTATGATGACACATGTGGTAGCGATCATTTCCCTATCTTGATGTCTCAAATAGATGGATTGGAAGAAGCTTCCCCCCAGAGATGGAACCTGAACAAGGCAAACTGGCTGTCTTTTACTGCCGAATGTTCTGTCCAACTCACAGAAGACACTGTCTTTGATGGAAGTGACGACCCATCATCTATTTTTACAAACACTCTACAAGACATTGCCACTGAGTACATCCCAAAAACATCTTCAAACAACCGCATTAAAGTGCCATGGTTTAATAAAGAATGCCAAGAAGCCCGATCTGAGCGAAAGAGAAGTCTACACAGGTTCTACAGATGCCCGACCCTTAGCAAGAAGTTGACTTTCTTCAGATTTCGCGCTAAGAGTCGCACTGTCATAAAACATTCTAAAAGAACATCCTGGAGGTCTTTTTGCTCAAACTTAAACTCTAAGGTATCATCAAGTAAAGTTTGGAATGCTATTCGTAAAATCAAAGGGAAAAAAGGATCTGCATCAATTAACCACCTTGTGGTAAATGGATCCCTTATAACCCAAAAGAATGAAGTAGCAAACGTTCTGGCTTCAACAATGGAAAAAAACTCATCAACAGAAAATTACTGCACAGATTTTCAAAAAATCAAAGCCACCCAAGAACGTAAACCCATAAACTTCTCATCTCAGAATGAGGAGAACTACAACAAGTTGTTCAGTATAACTGAACTCAAACAAGCCTTACAAAAATGCAACAACTCAGCAACGGGGCTGGACGGAATACATTATCAGTTCCTCACACACCTACCAGAAAGTTGTCTTCTGGTCTTGCTGAAGGTTTTTAACCACATATGGGAGAGTGGATCCTTTCCACCTTCATGGCAAGAAGCGATGATTGTCCCCATTCCAAAACCAGGTAAAGATCATACAAACCCCAGCAACTACCGTCCGATAGCCTTGACCAGCTGTCTGTGTAAAACCATGGAGCGATTGGTCAACGCTAGGATGGTGTGGTACCTAGAAAAACAAAACCTCTTAAGTGATGTGCAATGTGGCTTCCGAAAGGGACACAGCACCACTGATCATTTGGTACGTTTTGAGACCTTCGTTCGAGAGGCCTTTGCGAGATCTGAACATGTACTAGCTATATTTTTTGATCTCGAGAAGGCTTACGACACGACCTGGAAACACGGTATTTTAGCTGATTTGCATGAAATGGGTTTTCGTGGACGTCTCCCTGTTTTTGTGGAAGGATTTCTAAGTAATCGATTTTTTACAGTACGGGTCGGTCCCAACCTATCAGAGTTCTGTCAACAAGAGATGGGTGTTCCTCAAGGAAGCATTCTATCACCCATGTTGTTCAACATCAAAATCAATAACATAGTAAAGGCAGTACTGAAAGGATCCGAGTCATCCTTGTTTGTTGATGACTTTGCACTTTGTGTGCGTGGCAAATCCCTACATAGAGTGGAAAGGCAGCTTCAATTATGTATCGACAAGGTGCAAAAATGGGTAACAGAGAACGGTTTCAAATTTTCCACCAGCAAAACTGTCTGTATGCATCTTTGCAAACAAAGGGGAGCCATGCCAGAACCCTCTCTGGTCCTGAATGGTAATCCTGTCAAGGTTGTTGAAGAATTTAAATTCCTAGGACTGACCTTTGACCGTCGACTAACATTCCTTAAACATATCCAGTATCTGAGAACATCATGTCTGAAAGCTCTGGATGTATTGAAAGTGGTTTCTCATACGGACTGGGGTGCTGACCGCACAGTCCTACTCAGACTTTACCGTGCTTTAATCCGATCCAAGTTGGACTATGGTTGTGTCGTCTATGGTGGAGCCGCAAAATCCAACCTAAGGCTATTAGACACAATACACCACCAGGGTATACGTCTTTGTCTGGGAGCTTTCAGGACGTCTCCAGTACAGTCCTTATATTTTGAGGCCAAAGAACCCTCTCTGAGGCTGCGACGCCTGAAACTCACCCTAAATTATGTGTTGAAACTGAAAGCTATGCCTACAAATCCAGCCTACCAATGCGTATTTCAACCACAATGCTCTGAATTTTTTGAAAGTCACCCAAATGATCGAGCACCTCTGTCTTCTCGGATTCAGTCACATCTGGCCGAATCAAAGATAAAACTCGATCATGTTAGTGAAAATCGATGGACAGAAACACCACCATGGACATTGCCAGATCCAGTTGTTCGACTCGATCTGACAAGGTTAAAGAAGTCAGAGACAAATGATTTGATTTTTAAACAGTGTTTTAGCCAGTTCTGTACCGAGTTTCCTTCCCATCAACGAATATACACTGATGGGTCCAAAGCTGAAAGTAAAGTGGCATCAGCTTCTGTCACAGGTCCTAAACTCGATAGGGCCTTTTCGGCCCGTCTTCCGGATGACAGTTCTGTATTTTCTGCAGAGTTGAAAGCTTTACAGCTAGCTCTGAAACAGGTATATCAGTCAAAACAGAAAGACTTCCTGATTCTGTCGGATTCCCTATCGGCTCTTACCGCCGTGAAGAGAACTCGGCTAGATCACCCACTGTTGGTCGAAATCCAAGAGCTACATGCATCTCTGATTGAAGAAGGCAAAAGGATTGTGTTTGCATGGGTGCCATCCCATGTTGGAATTAGAGGCAACTCTGCAGCTGATCAAGCTGCTAAAGAAGCCAGAGAAAGACTCATCACTGACAAACACACAAAGCATTCAGATTTCAGAACTCGCACCAACATGTACATAAAGTACCTATGGCAGAGTGAATGGGACGAATGTGAAGAAAATAAACTTCATAAGATCGTCCCCCAGCTGTCGGACAGCCTTCCCCAATGTCGCCTCAACAGGAAAGAAGAGACAGTTCTCTGTCGCTTACACATTGGGCACAGTCACATTACACATTCGTATCTGCTGAAAGGTGAAGATCCACCATACTGTTTTGGATGTGACGAACCATGGACATTAGAACATGTTCTCACAAAATGTGTAGACGTTCAAGAATTTCGAGACAAACACTACAATGCGGAAACATTGAAGGTTTTATTCCGGGATGTTCCCCCGGACAAGATTTTTAACTTTTTAAAAGAGATCAAGATTTTTTACAAGATTTAAAGTACCAGAAGTGAAAATGATTAATTTTTAGAACCTTCTTTTACAGTGATAGATTTGAATGTAAATAGTCTGAAACGTAGAACTTGCCATATGAAGGGAAAAGAAAATAACTGCATCGGTCTCGAATAGCAGCTAGCATCTGCTGAAGAGACATTAAACCCCAAAAACCAACCAACCAACCACATGGGCCATTGCCCCTAGTGAAGGGGTGTGAGCAAAAGCAAAAACATTGAATCATTTTTACATTCAGTAGATTCAAAACAGTGCATATTTTTCTCAAAAGTGGATAACAGATACATCAATGCAGACATCTACATACAAAATTACGATAACAGTGTTTCTCGTATCTTAAATGCTTTATACAAATATAAACATAAATCACGTACAGTTTTTTTCATGTGTTGAAGCTAAAAGAAGGCTGAGTCGAAAAGCACTTGGTTGCCTGTAATATTTCAGTGGGATGAATTTTTCTCTCAATTTATGGAAGTATGGACAGACAAGAACAAAATGGACTTCATTTTCCAGTTTATCTTTACAAAAGGGACACATGTAATTATTAACATCATAAACTTTTTTGTAACGATGAGTGTGAACGGCAATTTCAGAGATCCCTAACCTAAACCTTATCATCATGAATCTTAAATGTCTGTCAATATTGAACAAAAGGTAAGGTTTGATCTCAGGAACAGTACAAAATGTTCTATACACAGAAAATCTTTCACTATTTTGAATATGAAACTCCCAGTCTTGCCATCTGCATGCAATTAATCTATCTTTCAAAACATACAAAAACTTGTTTTCGTCAACAACACCTTGATTCAACCACACAAAACCATATCCTAACTGATACAATTTACAACGCACATTTGACGCCCAATTCGATTTACCATTCTCATCCATCCTGTACAGCATTTTATGAGGCAATCTATGCTCACCGTCGCGATATAACCTTGAACGGTTGAAAACGACGTTAAACACCAAATGAAGAAAGAATCTATGCTCAGACATTCTCAACAATTTCAACCAATATTTAATACATTTCAATATTGAATTTACGTACAAAGGGTATCTGTTAGTTTCTCCATATACCAAATCGTTTGGTGTACGCATTTCTAAACCCAGAAACTTTTTCAATGCAAATAAATGAACCTTTTCACATTCTATGGCTGCTTTATCTAAGCACCATATTGTGTAATAGGTTGCACTTGTGCAGCAAATAGCTTTAGATAAACATCCAAACTAGTATTATTAATCATGTATAACTTATGTGAAATCGACAACAAAGCTTGCTTAGCTCTACTTGCAAGGTCTAAGCAGGCAGCCGTAAAACTAAGCCTGGTCGAAAAAAGTATTCCCAAATACTTATATGTGTCGTATCCATTCTGTACAATTTGCGCATTATGTACAATGAGCAGCATATCGTGCTCATTGTATACAATGAGCAACAAGTTTTGCTCATTGTATACAATGAGCAAAACTGTTGCCCATTGTATACAATGAGCAAGACCATAAAGTTGCACATTGTATACAATGTGCACCGAGTGAGCAAGATTGTTGAATGGCGTTCAAGCTACACTGATATATGAATCATAGTGAATGGTAAAGTGTTCAAATAACGATGTTTGTTATGTTTAAGCATTGTTTTAATTCTCATTTCGCTAAAACTAAACAGTGTATTAAGAATTTAATTATTGTAAATTAAAGGGACAGAAAACAGCTAAAAACAACTTTGTTTAAAAAAATTCTTTGATGCATAGGAACCACTTTAGTGAAACCGCACATCGATAGCGCTGTTAGTTTGGCTGGAAATAACATTTAACTTTGTAGTGGAAGTAGAATGACGTCATATTTTTTATTTTAAAACGGCCGTAACTCGCTTCAAATTTGACCAATATGCATGCGTTTTTTTTTTGCTTTCGGCGTTTTTAACTGGCGTGCATGTGATAAGAAAAAGAATGGAACGAAAAATCCAAAACAATTTTTTCAAAAAAATATTCAAAATCTTTTCTTTTTTTTAAAATATATTTTTTGTTACATTTACCTAGAGTACAGAGTAAAGAGTAAGCAATCTCTGTTTGGCCCGAAAACATGAAACGACAGCAACCTGTTGACTGCCCCTTTAATTAAACAATAAAAACAAATACAACAATTAATGTTGTTTCAACACACGCACACACACACAACATTCGTTCATAACAACGCTCACATTGTCATGTCATGCTAAAGTAAGAGATAGAAACAACAACGTCAGCTAATGAGAGCGTCGTTTTCACCGCCTTTCACACTTTTTCTATTTGTGAGTAAAGGGTTCAAATAACGATCTTGCAAACTACGTGCGATTTTGACCAAATAGGACTGAACCGAACTCGTGTTTGGATTACGGAGATTTAAGAAACGAAACGTTGGGACGTTTCGTTTTGAAGTTGTGGTAAACGTCATTATTTCGGGGGTCTCTCGCTGGAAAGGTGAAGGTCAACTGAAACGGAACGTGGAACGTCAAAACGCAGTCACGTTTTCCACCCCCAAAAAACGAACAATATTTCGTCAACTTTTGTGAGTATTTTTGCACACTAACAGTTTTATTTGTTGGCCATTTTATGCATTGCTAGATTCATCAACCCTTTCACAGTCTTTCAGCGCTGAGAATGTGTTCATTGGAGGTAGACAACTGTTGTGAACTGAAATATTTTGAAGGGTGCTGATCCTGGTACATTTATCCAACTTCATGGTGAGAAAGCAAATGGCGAAGCAGAAGTAGGTCATCGCATCGAATTTTTATTCTGGCTTCGTATGTGATCAGGTGCATGAATTGAAAAATGTGAAGCTCTTGTGCGTGCAATGCGAGTATGTCAATCCTTTATTGACTCGTGGAGTTGAAATTATGCCATGCCCAGTCAGCGGATCATATCCTGCCATGCCCGGCCTTTCATTCCGAAACGAAACGTGAATACATCTAAATCTTGTCTGCGGCCTATGCCGTCTCGTTACACGTTCCGTTTCGCGGGGTGACTCATTCACCAAACGAAACGAGCTGCAAAACGAAACGTGCTGTTTCTTAAATCTCGCTATTGTCTGTCCACTCTCTTTCTTTCAGTATTTTAGTTTCGGTGTCAGTGTCAGTCTGCCCGGCGATAGAACGCGACCACCATGGATCAAAATCGAACTAAGTTTGATGCAGAAGTGCAACGTCAAAGTGTGAAAGGCGGTGAAAACGACGCTCTCATTAGCAATGACATAACAATGTGAGCGTTATTATGAACGAATGTTATGTGTGTGCGTGTGTTGAAACAACATTATTTGTTGTATTTGTTTTTATTGTTTAATTAATTTACAATAATTAAATTCCTAATGCACTGTATAGTTTTAGCGAAATGAGAATTAAAACAATGCTTAAACATAACAAACATCGTTATTTGAACACTTTTCTCACATATTCCATTCAACCATTCACTATGATTCATATATCAGTGTAGCTTGAACGCCATTCAACAATCTTGCTCACTCGGTGCACATTGTATACAATGTGCAACTTTATGGTCTTGCTCATTGTATACAATGGGCAACAGTTTTGCTCATTGTATACAATGAGCAAAACTTGTTGCTCATTGTATACAATGTGCAAGATATGCTGCTCATTGTACATAATGCGCAAATTGTACAGAATGGATACGACATATGCATTCACTACAGGTAAAACATTCCCTTCATAAATCCATCTTTCTCTGGCAGCCAAATAGCCCCCCTTCCTAAAAACCACAATATTACTTTTCCTCCTATTTACTTTCAACTGGAGAGAACGAGCTGCCTTGTCCAGATTATTTAATTGGTTTTGTAAACCAACCATAGTTTCTGACAGCAATATCAAATCGTCAGCAAACAAAAGTAGAAACAACTCAAAATAATCTATCGTAAAAATGGCACCATGTTTTCCAACTTCAATAATCTGAATTGCTAATTCATTAATATAGAATGAAAATAAAACAGGACTACACACATCTCCCTGCTTCACCCCAAATGTGCATTTTATACATTCAGTCAACTTAAATCCACATCTCACTCTCACCTTTACTGACTCATACATACTCTTTATACATTTGAGAAGTTTTCCCGTCACTCCATTTTTTAACAAAATAGGCCAAAGCAGGTTTCTATTTATAGAATCAAAAGCCTTTTCAAAGTCTATGAAAGCGACATACAGTTTACGGTTAAGGGCAAATTGTTTCTGTACGAAAGCTAACAAACAAACTTGCATCGGTCTCCAATAGCATTCAAATGCTGAAGAGACAATAAACAATAACAACCATCCAACCCCCTCCATGCATTGATAATTTGCCTGTCTGTCTGTCTGTCTCCGTCTCACTCTCCATCGACCTCCCCCCTTTCCAAGCAATTTTTTGTTTTACTGTCCATTTGTTTGTCTTTTCGTACGCTTTTTAATGAAGGCTAAAATACCCACCGCACAATGATTGGATCAAGAAGAAAGAACTATCGATGATACCCTCTTTAGGGTGGCCTAGTGGTAAGGCGTCCGCCCCGTGATCGGGAGGTCGTGGGTTCGAACCCCGGCCGGGTCATAACTAAGACTTTAAAATTGGCAATAGTGGCTGCTCCGCCTGGCGTCTGACATTATGGGGTTAGTGCTAGGACTGGTTGGTCCGGTGTCAGAATAATGTGACTGGGTGAGACATGAAGCCTGTGCTGCGACTTATGTCTTGTGTGTGGCGCACGTTATATGTCAAAGCAGCACCACCCTGATATGGCCCTTCGTGGTCGGCTGGGCGTTAAGCAAACAAACAAACAAACCCAAGAATGTGTAACTTTATGATCTTTCTGTATTCTAACAGTGTCAATAAATATGTCCATAGACCTGCTAGACATGCCTCCAGTTTGTCTTGACAACCTAGGAGCATCAAGCAAGACAATTCATTCTCTAACACCTGGATATTAGTCGAATGTGACATCTCTGCCAGAAGCTATGAAAAGATGCAACGCACCGCGAGTAGCCCTTTCCCTGACATGCAGACAGAAGCCCCCAGCGGACTCTGATTTCATGCCATGGCAAAGAAAGCCACAATGGGACGCTTAATATTTCACACCTGAGTTTGTGCCAGACAAAAGCAGCAGGCAGACTCTGAATTCATACCTGTTGGCCATTTTAGCGGGCAGCGCTGACAAGCGAGACAATGTCTGGATTTTTTCCGCTGTTACTCCAGCGAAAAAAAGCCGTGGGGATATGGAAATCCTGCAAATCCCCCAATGAAATGCAGAAAAATAGCGTCGAACGGTTCACTTGGTAAATAACTCACGGTAAATTAAACACAGGAAAATAGAGACGGCTGGGGGCAGAGAGTGTCACGCATGCCATTCAACCTGTGAAACGAAAACTGAGGCGCGAAAATCGAAGAATAGAGCGATTTTTTGGTAAACCAACAAAGGAACGACTGAAGTTTCATGCCAGTATATTTCCTTGACTATACGTCTCACTTGCTTGTGGCTCACTCAATCACTTTCTGCCGTCGCGATATAACCTTCGTGGTTGAAAACGACGTTAAACACCAAATAAAGAAAGAAAGAATCACTTTCTGTCACATTTATTCAGTCACGGGCTGGCTTGCTCACTCACTTACTCCTTCATTCACTCACTTACGCCGTCCGTGACAAACCTATTTATTCGATTTTATTTCGGTCGGTCGGTCAGTCGACTGGTTCTTGACTCAATTTATTAAAATGCTTGAAGTAATGACTCATAATCTGGTAATCGATTATCACTAAACTGATAACGATGTAAAAGGAGACTAATTGCCTTCCTTTGGCATTTGCCATTTATTCATTAGTTCACTCGCTCATTCACGCACACACAACCGCGAGCATGTACGCTCATGTGCCGTTTCCAAAATCCCTCTGTATGTCACGCATTCGTTCATTCCCTGATTAAGATTATTAATACTTATGCATTTCCAATGTCCCCCAGTCTTACTCTCAGTCAGCCAAATCGTGTAATCAATGAGTTAATCCGCCCATAAAAGAAATCAAAACAAGGCCGAAAACCAACAACAGTAGGGAATTCTTCTCACCATAGGCACAGCAGTATAAGCCTTCGACTCTGCACAGCAGGAGAGCTGGATAAATCACACGGAATTATACGCTATCCAGAGGAATAATACCATTACTAATCACAGCATTACACCAATTATTACTACTAGTGATCAAAGCGCTTTGTGCCCTCGTACAGTCAACCTATATACAGCGGGCGAGCGGCATTCATACAGTAAAATGTGAATCCTATTCCACACTCGTAGGCATTTTCACGGAACCAGCGTGGAGCGTTATTTTGGGGACTGTGAATGCCAGGCCCGCATATAATACACTCATGATTGGTTTCAGTTGACAGTCTTAGTGCGAGGAAATAGAAGTTGTTTAATTTCAACAAAGTGGGTGTGGTATTTGTTTTATCGCGCTGTGTACTTTCAGCGAGCGTATGTTTCTCCGTTACCGTGGAATACTTTACACTACATTTCTACCATGGGTTAATTTGGAGCTGCGAATCCTGGATATGTATACAAAATGGGACGACCGTTTACCATGACTACAACATACATTAAGGTGAGTGGCGTTTCTATTTCAATTTTTTCTGTGTTGGGGCGTACAAAAGAAGCGACATGATTATGAATGTGTTTTTGTACTACCGAAAGAGCAATAAAACAGGCAACATGAATGGCGTATGGTGTCGGCAAAAAAACAACCAAAACAAACATTGTTTCAACTCGCATTTTGGCAGAATTGCCGACTTTTCTTTTTAGGTGACTCTAAGGACTGCCCAAAACTTCTAAACAGTAAATCCAAGCAACGTCATTACAACAATTGTTAGTATTTTCAAGTTGCTATTTAAAGAGCACATGAAGACAACACAAGAGGAAAAATGAGAAGGAAGTAGAACGAGCGAGAGCGAAAAAAAGATAGAGAGAGACAGAAAGACAGAGAGAGAGGGGGGGTGAGGGGGGGGAGAGAGAAAGCAGGCAAACAAATGGTACATCGACTAACTCATTCAACCGTGTTAACCTATAAGCTGTCAAAAAACGTGCACTTCTAATGCTGGCAAGAACAGTTACTGTGACTATAATAATGAAGTTGAACTTTCTGGAGCACTGAACCGGTACAAAGGGAAACAATGGGGCTATACCTTCTTGCTGTAAACTGTCGGGGGCTTTTTCATCATGGAGAAGACGAGCAGCAGGAGTAGCAGGATGAAGGGCAATCATTAAAGGTAATGATGTTCCCTTCCTACGAAAAAAAGAAGTTATATTGCAGCTGAGATGATAAAATTCTATAGGGGTGCTGTGTGTTTCCCCACGTGTGTATCTCTTTGACTTTGAACGGGTGCTGGGTGAACTACCGGTTCAAACCTTTCGATACCGTGCAGGAAACTGTAACGGCTGGGTACAGCTGTGTGCACAGCAGGAGTGGTTGCAAGGGTTGGGTGTGGGGGATGGGTGGGAGAGGGGGACGGGTGATGGGTGATGTTGAAGTTAGAATTAAGAAGAGATTGAACACATTTATGAATAAAAAAAAGGTGGGCGTCTTGCGGCAGGATCAATTTGGAGAGAACAAAAGATAGAGAGAGACACCGGCACGGTGGCCTAGTGGTAAGGCGTCCGCCCCGTGATCGGGAGGTCGTGGGTTCGAACCCCGGCCGGGTCATACCTAAGACTTTAAAATTGGCAATCTAGTGGCTGCTCCGCCTGGCGTCTGGCATTATGGGGTTAGTGCTAGGACTGGTTGGTCCGGTGTCAGAATAATGTGACTGGGTGAGACATGAAGCCTGTGCTGGGACTTCTGTCTTGTGTGTGGCGCACGTTATAAATTATGTCAAAGCAGCACCGCCCTGATATGGCCCTTCGTGGTCGGCTGGGCGTTAAGCAAACAAATAAACAAACAAATAGAGAGAGACACACACAGAGGTAAAGAGAAACAAAGACAGAGAGAACGTGAGAGAGAACTCAGAACTCAGAAATGTTATTGTAAACCACACTGTTGTGTTTGTACAAGGGGGGAGTAGAGTTTCCATTCAATGTATACTCTCTCACAAACAAGTAAGAACAAGTGCATAATACAGTGCTAAGGGTTGGAACATAGCGATCGAAAATCATTTACACACATTCATTTTAGCCTAGCAGTTGCTGTCGATGCCTGAATGCATAAAATGTATACCGGGAGAGTGCCCACAACCTACTTTTGTTTTGTGTTAGTAGTATCTGCATTGACGAGTTTTCTAGTTGACCGATTTCAAAGACATTTCCTAGGTAAGTTTCTCTTATATCAGAGTATACTGGACACTTAAAAAGAAAGTGGTGCTCGTTTTCGTGAGGGTATCTGCAAAGTGGGCAAACATGGGAATCGTTTGCAGAATATCTCTGTTTGTTGCACATCAGGGGTGAAACCCCAAGTCTGAGTTTTGTGAACACTTTTTGGATATATGGATTGTCTATTTGGTCAAGGTACTTTTCTCTTCCAAAGTCAGGTTTAAACAATTTGTATGTGTCATACCTCTCACTGTCTTCTAGCTTACTATGCCATATCTGGGTAAAGCAGTCTTTTAGGCGTTGTTGAAAAGCCTTGATAAAGTGTTTTTCGTTGCCGACATAGCCGTACGTCCACACATGTCCAAACCCATTTTCACATAGGAGGTTTCTGACCCTAGCGGACCAATTGTCTGTCCCTCTGTCTGCCATGTTCCTCATCATCACATGGGCCATTTTTACATATCTTGTGTTGGGGAGGCGATTTAGCCGCAACCAATATTTAACGCATCTGGTAGCAGCGAGGACTGATAGGGGAAATCTACCGAGTTCTCCGTATACCTTGCAGTTGGGACTTTGGGGGGAAACACCTATTATCCGTTTGCATGCGAACATGTGTACCTTTTCAATGTTAGAGCAATCAAAACAACCCCACATTTCTGAACCGTATAGCAATATGGGGGTAATCTGTGTATCAAAGAGTGTGAAAAAAAGGTTTAGATCATAACATCCAATATTCCACAAAACTCTAAAAATGTCGATAACACCACGCTTAGCTCGTACAATAGAGTCTTCAAAGCATCGTTGGATGGAAACTTTGGTGGTCAAGGTTAAGCCGAGATATTTATACGAGTTGGTAACGTACATGTTGTCGTGACCAAATGTCCAGGCTTCGTTTTTCCCCAAGTATCCACCGTTGCGAAATACCAACACTTTTGTTTTTTCTTTGTTTACCTTTAAACCTAATCTGTTGGCAACTTCATGCAATATATTTAACTGGTTTTGTAGTCCCACCGGTGTCACTGAAAGCAATGCTATGTCGTCAGCAAACATCATGATAAATAGTTCAATTTCACCCGGAAGAAGTTGAATTCCATGCCTCCCTTTTAGAATCATTTCAGACGCAAGTTCGTTAATCAAAAAAGAGAACAGGATTGGGCTTGCCAAGCATCCTTGTTTGAGACCTTGCATACACTCAAAAAAGGCCGTGTAGTCAGAGTTACACCGAACACAAGATAATACGTTTGAGTACATTGCTCTGAGTGTTTGAAGCATTTTGCCCCCAATGCCGATCTTGAGCAGTACATTCCATAGTACATCTCTTTTGACAGTGTCGAACGCCTTTTGGAAGTCTACAAAGGCCACATACAGTTTCTTGTGTTGTTTAAGTTGCTTGCTTACAGCTGCATATAACGTGAAAATATGGTCCACTGTCGTATACCCTTTTCTGAATCCAGCTTGGGACTCAGACATGACATTGTTCATTTCAGCCCACTTGGTCAATCTATTGTTAATGATGGCAGTATACAGTTTACTGACACAGCTTAGCAGCGACACGCCCCTGTAATTGTCAGGGTTCTCATCGTTGCCTTTTTTTAAGATTGGGTGAATAATGGCTTTGGCCCACTCAGCTGGGTATGTTCCTGTGTGGAACAGTTTGTTAAAAAGCTCTACCAGGTAAGTAGTAACATCATCACCTGCGATGCGAAGCAACTCGTTTGGGATTTCATCTATACCTGTTGCTTTGCCTTTTTTCAGCCCTCTAATGGCTTCTCTTACCTCTCCTTCAGATATATCTTTATTTAGCTCGTCCATGTCGAGGTCCGGGACCTCTTCCGCGGATAACTCGGTTTGCTGAACTGGAGTCGCTCCAGCAGCTAAATTATTAAACACGCCGTTAAAATGGTTAAACCAGTCATCTTTACTAATGCTAGGCGAGCTTCTTCCCTTTCTCTTGAATTTTCTAATTTCCCTCCAAAAGCTTTGGGGGTCATGAATGCTGGCAAGTAAAATTGACACTTTGTTCTGTTTAAATGTAATCTTTTTATTTTTCAGCAGCTGGTTGTACTTCTTCCTTTCATCTAAATATACCGTTTTACACCGCTCTGCTTCTTTTTCACATTCTTTAAAACTGATTGTATCTGTTCTCTTCTCCATGTCAAGAGCTGTCTTGTTTTTCTTGTACTTTCGAAGAGCTTTTCGTGTCAACTTTTTTTGCTGTTGACATTCAAAGTCAAACCATTTGTTTTTCTCACCGACCGAAACAGAACCATTCTTAACAGTAATTTCCATTGGCTTAGTTACCTCCTTAAGGGCACGGTTGAACAACTTTACTGATCCATCAATATCCCCACTTATCATCTGCCCCGCCTCTTCGAGTTTACCAGCGAATGATTCCGAGTCAATAAGCTCTCTTACCTCATGTTCTTTATGTGTATCCCATGACATCTTAACTCGTACCCCTTTCTTTGTTTCGTTTTCTGTTTGCCCTGTGTTCTTGTTAGTGGGGCCTGTAAGTGTTAAGCATAGCGGCATATGGGGGGATTCAATTCTCTCTTCGACGGTCAAGCCCAGGCAGAGGGATGATAACTCTTCTGAGATGATAAAGTAGTCGTTTACACTATTTCCATGTCTGGATATGTATGTAAAATGCTTAGACGAAGAGGGCGTGCAAAAACCATTCAGCAGACACAGACCAAAACTAGAACATAACGACAAGAGTTCCCAGCCAAACGTGTTAATTGTCCGATCCTCTGACAATCGAGAAGGGCTATACAGAACTTGATGGTTGCACGGGTCGTCTAGCTGATTTTCTGAGTCAGCAATAGCTTGCAAGGACCCAGTTCTTGCGTTCATGTCCCCACATAGGATGATGTAAACTTCTCCGTACCTTTCTAACATGTCTAGCATACATAGTTCAGTTTGTTCAATGTGACATTTGGCCTGGGAGGTATCATAGTACGGTGAAGTTTGGGGAGGGATATACGCAGCTAGGTATATAACATCTTTGTCCAGATTCCACAGTGTCTTCGATATTTTGAGACAGACCATGTGATCGTACGTTACCTCAATCGCATCAAACAATTTAGCTATTTCCTTTTTTACCAGTATAATGACCCCACCTGACCTACGGCCTTTGTCAGTCAGTTTGACAGCCGAGCTCGAAAATACTACAAAGTCGCAGAACGTGTTACTCAAAATGAACGATTTATCCAGGAACGTTTCAACTAGGCAAACGACGTTAAAGTTGTGTATATAACTCACGAAATCGGGGTCTGCTATTTTCGTTGCGAGTCCATCGATGTTCCAACTCAGGAAACGAATGATACCCTTTGCACTATCTCTCGGTACGTTGTTTGGCCTATCGTTGCCGCACCGTCACATGCTGCTGTTGTCTCTCTGCTTGTCGGCGCTGCGGCCCTGACGCCGGTGAGTGCCGGGGTCAGGATCACCCTGCGTCCCAGGAGCAGGCGCTCTGTTGCCGCCGCCAAGCATGATGTCGATACGACCTTGGCGCTGCGTCTTGGTGCCGTGGTTTGGTCCACGTGAGAGAGAGAGAGAGAGAGAGAGAGAGAGAGAGAGAGAGAGAGACCGTGGCACAGAGAGAGAGAGAGAGAGAGAGAGAGAGAGAGAGAGAGAAGGCGAATTTTTATTGCATCAAACACAATGTGTATGTACAAGGGGGAGAAAATAATTTGCAGGTGAACAAAGTGGACTTGACCGTCCGGAAGCAAGGCAACTGAAAATCAACACATAGAACAAGAAGTAAAAACAGAAAAAATACAGTAAAATGAAGACAATGATTTCGGGTTGTACGATCACACCAGTCTATATCACAATTGATTTTCTCTTTGTCTAAACGCGTAGAACAGATAATTTGACAATGCAATCGGTCGTAATTTGTTGTCAGTCTGTAAAATGCACAACGATGAGTTGGAGAACTGGTCAAGGTCAAAACAAGCACCAATGTACTTTTGACGAATTTCATTGTAAGCTGGGCATTTAAACAGAAAATGGTTTTCATTTTCTTCCGTTGATTGACAAAATGTACAATTTCTGGATTCAGCGCACTCGGGATTATAGCGCAGTTTATTTACCTTCAATGGTGTAATGCCAAGTCTGAACTTTGTGTACATTTTGCGTATGTACTAGTTTTCAATGACACCCAGATACTTTTCTTTTTCAAGTTCTCCTTTAAACATCCTGTATACATCAAATCTCACACTTGTCTCAAGTTTACAGTGCCAGTTTTGCTCAAAACAGTCTTGAAGACGTTGCTGAAATGTTCTAATAAACCGGCACCGTTGGCCTAGTGGGTTCGAACCTCGGCCGGGTCATACCTAAGACTTTAAAATTGGCAATCTAGTGGGTGCTCCGCCTGGCGTCTGGCATTATGGGGTTAGTGCTAGGACTGGTTGGTCCGGTGTCAGAATAATGTGACTGGGCGAGACATGAAGCCTGTGCTGCGACTTCTGTCTTGTGTGTGGCGCACGTTATATGTCAAAGCAGCACCGCCCTGATATGGCCCTTCGTGGTCGGCTGGGCGTTAAGCAAACAAACAAACAAACAAAAGCATCTTCCAAGTTCCCCATAAACCATCTGGTTTGGACTGTTTGACGAGATCCCGAGTAGTCTTTTACAGGCATACATGTGAACCTTTTCAATCTGTGAACAGTCAAAACATCCCCATAGTTCTGAGCCATAGAGCAAGATGGGAACAATTTGCGCATCAAATAATTTGAAAAATATGTCCATGTCGTGGCATCCTATATTCCATAAGACTTTTAAAATTTCAATAACACCTTGTTTGGCTCTGGTGATTGCGTCATTGAAAGAGAGATTGAAACGGGCTTGGGTTGTGAATGTCAGACCGAGATACTTGTAGGAGCTAGCACTTAATCCGTCGCGATATAACCTTGAACGGTTGAAAACGACGTTAAACACCGGACCGGCACGGTTGGCTTAGTGGTAAGGCGTCCGCCCCGTGATCGGGAGGTCGTGGGTTCGAACCCCGGCCGGGTCATACCTAAGACTTTAAAATTGGCAATCTAGTGGCTGCTCCGCCTGGCGTCTGGCATTATGGGGTTAGTGCTAGGACTGGTTGGTCCGGTGTCAGAATAATGTGACTGGGTGAGACATGAAGCCTGTGCTGCGACTTCTGTCTTGTGTGTGGCGCACGTTATATGTCAAAGCAGCACCGCCCTGATATGGCCCTTCGTGGTCGGCTGGGCGTTAAGCAAACAAACAAACAAACAAACAAACGTTAAACACCAAATAAAGAAAGAAATAGCACTTAATACTTGCGTGTTTCCGTAGAACCATTTCTCACTTTTGGCTAAATGACCACCGTTTCGAAAAACAACGACTTTGGTTTTATTCATGTTTAGCCTTAACCCGAGACGCCTTGAAAGATGTTCAGTTGGTTTTGCAAACCCACTATGGACGATGATAGCAGTGCAATGTCATCAGCGAACATCAAACGAAACAGTTCGATCTCACCGGGAAGCATTTGCATTTATGTGTCTGCCCTCACATATTATTTCCGAGGCAAGCTCGTTTATAAGAAACAAAAAAAGCGTTGGGCTCGCTAAACAGCCCTGCTTCAGGCCTTGTAGGCATTAAAAATAATCAGTATTGCCAGAGTTACATCGTACGCAAGAAAGAACGGAAGAATACATTTCCCTAAGCATGTTAAACATTCTTCCTTTTACACCAATCTTTAATAAAAACATTCCACAAAACATCCCTTTTAACGGTGTCAAACGCCTTTTGGAAGTCCACAAAAGCAACTTATAACTTTTTTTTTGTTGAAGCTGCTTGGTAACTGCTGCATAAAGAGTGAACATGTGGTCAATTGTTGAATAATTTTTTTCTAAAACCCGCCTGTGACTCAGAGAGAATGTTATTTTCCTCAGCCCACGCTGACAAACGGGCATTCATAATACTGGTATACAACTTGCTCACACAACTTAACAAAGAGACGCCTCTATAATTGTCAGGGTTCTCATCATCACCTTTCTTAAATATTGGTTGAATGATAGCCTTTGACCAATCTGAAGAACCCTTGCCGGGTCATACCTAAGACTTTAAAATTGGCAATCTAGTGGCTGCTCCGCCTGGCGTCTGGCATTATGGGGTTAGTGCTAGGACTGGTTGGTCCGGTGTCAGAATAATGTGACTGGGTGAGACATGAAGCCTGTGCTGCGACTTCTGTCTTGTGTGTGGCGCACGTTATATGTCAAAGCAGCTCCGCCCTGATATGGCCCTTCGTGGTCGGCTGGGCGTTAAGCAAACAAACAAACAAACCAATCTGAAGGGTAGTCACCAGTCCTAAAAAGGTCGTTAAACAACATCAAAAGATAGGGGACGATTGTGTCACCTGAGGGTTTTAAGAGATCATTTAAAACGCCATCTGGTCCCGCTGCTTTCCCCTTTTTTAAACCACTTAAAGCAGTCCTCACTTCTTCTTTGGTAATATCACTGTTAAGAATGTCGCTGTCAAGTTCGTTTTCTTCTTCAGTGTCAGTAGGGTCATGTTCTTGAACATGCCTTCTAACATCATCCTCGTTAAGTACTTTCTTTTGGGCGGGGATGTAGCTCAGTCGGTAGCGCGCTGGATTTGTATCCAGTTGGCCGCTGTCAGCGTGAGTTCGTCCCCACGTTCGGCGAGAGATTTATTTCTCAGAGTCAATTTTGTGTGCAGACTCTCCTCGGTGTCCGAACACCCCCGTGTGTACACGCAAGCACAAGACCAAGTGCGCACGAAAAAGATCCTGTAATCCATGTCAGAGTTCGGTGGGTTATAGAAACACGAAAATACCCAGCATGCTTCCTCCGAAAACGGCGTATGGCTGCCTAAATGGCGGGGTAAAAAAACGGTCATACACGTAAAATTCCACTCGTGCAAAAAACACGAGTGTACGTGGGAGTTTCAGCCCACGAACGCAGAAGAAGAAGAAGAAGTACTTTCTTAAAATGGTCATACCATGCCTGGTTGTCAATAGTTCCTGCGGGTTTACGTTTCCTCCTGAATGTCTTTATCTCCTTCCAAAATGCATGAGAGTCAGAAATATTCAACAGCAGGCTATTCACTCTATTTTGTTTGTGACTGTCTTTTTTCTGTTCGAGCACTTTGGAGTATGACTTTCTCTCCGTTAAGTATAACCCCTTTAACCTGTCTTTCTCTTGTCCTGTCTTTTCCTTTTTGTACATCCGAAATGCCTTGCGTGTTTGTCTTTAATTTTCGGCATTCAGAATCGAACCACTTGTTGGTCATTTTAAAACACCCTTTCCATTGGTTTGGCAGCGTCTTTCAAAGCACACGTAAACAACTCCACTGACCCCTCTGCGTCCTCTTTGATCATAGCTGTAGCAGCGGCCAGTTTGCTTACAAAGCTTTCAGAGAGAGAGAGAGAGAGAGAGAGAGAGAGAGAGAGAGAGAGAGAGAGGCTATACAGACAGATACACAGACAGACAGATAGAGACGTAGAAAGAGATTGACAGAGGAAGAAATACACATTAGATAGACTGAGGGTGAGAGAAAGCTAGAGAGAGAGAGCTTGATAAAGATGTCTCAAACTGCAACGCTGGAATTAAAAACAAGTCGCGTAAGGCGAAATTACAACATTTAGTCAAGCTGTCGAACGAACAGAATGAAACTGAACTCACTGCATTTTTACAGCAAGAACGTATACTCGTAGCATCGTCAGTCCACCGCTCGATGCAAAGGCAGTGAAATTGACAAGAAGAGCGGGGTAGTAGTTGCGCTGAGAAAGATAGCACGCTTTTCTTTATCTCTATTCTTTTTAACTTTCTGAGCGTGTTTTTAATCCAAACATATCACATCTATATGTTTTTGGAATCAAGAACCGACAAGGAATAAGATTAAATTGTTTTTAAATCGATTTCGGAAATTTTATCCAAGCGGAGCGCGGGCAAAGCCCGCGCGTAGCGAGGTAGTTTTTTTTTTCATCTCCCAGCACTGAAAATTTTTTTGCCAAGTGGTGTCTGTCTGTGAACATTGTTCTAGAATTCATCTTTTAGCACAATATTAGCGACACTGTTTGGACAATTCTATTAAAATTAGGCGTACAAACTGATTTTGTTTCGGGGAATCCTCTCAGAGGATCAGAATTTTCATATAATATCATCGGAAGCTGTTACAACGGGAAAATGTGAAACTTTTGTCACTTTTTAACATGGAATTTCATCTTTGAGCGTTTCAAGCGGACTTTAATAAAATAGTTATTTGCGAATTAAGCAGCGGAAGACACTCACCGGTTCAACATGTGTATGGTCATTAAACCTCAAAACATTTCAGTAAGTGGTTTAGACAAACACCTCCGACATGTGAGGGTGACTGGTTTGTAGCTGAAGAGTTTTTTTCTAAAGTGTGTTCTAAATACAAATGACGTACTGGTAATGATGTAATGAGTTGTTCTAATCTTGTTCTTGGAACTCTTGCTGTTCCAAGCTTGTTCTTAGCAAGTCTTGGTGACGAGAACAAAGACTATCAATGAAATCTTTAGAAATAACCTCTGACAACGACGACGATGACGACGACGATAACAACAACAACAACAAATGACATCGACGACGACGACGACAACAACAACAACAACAACAAAAACAACAACACGAGAACAACAACAATCACGACAACGAACATGACAACAACAACACCAACAACTACGACGACAACTACAACGACTGGGTTATGATGACATCACCAATGATTTAAAGGCCGTTAAAAAATCGTTAAATCCTATTTCTTCACTGATTCTTATGAAATTTTAAAGGTAGGTTTGTTGTCCCCAACTTATTTTCACTCCATACTTTTCCAGAAGAAAAACATAATTTTGGCAGTTAAAAACCGTTAAATTTCAATTCTTCACCGATATTTATGAAATTTTGTGGGTAGGTTCGTTGTCCCCAACTGATTTTCACTCTATACTTTTCCAGAAGAAAGACATAATTTTGGCAGTTAAAAAACGTTAAATTTCAATTCTTCACCTATCTTTATGAAATTTAGTGGGTGGGTCCGTTGTCCCAAACTGAATTTTAAGACATACTTTTCCAGACAAAAAACCTTATTTTTGGCAGTTAAAAACCGTTAAATCTCAATTCTTCATCGATATTTATGAAATTTTGTGGGTAGGTTCGTTGTCCCCAACTGATTTTCACTCCATACTTTTCCAGAAGAAAAACATAATTTTGGCAGTTAAAAACCGTTACATTTAAATTTTCACCTATCTTTATGAAATTTAGTGGGTGGGTCCGTTGTCCCAAACTGAATTTCAAGACAAACTATTCCAGTCAAAAAAACTTATTTTTGGCAGTTAAAAACCGTTAAGTCTCAATTCTACACCGATATTTATGACATTTTGTGGGTAGGTTTGTTGTCAGATTTGACATGATGGCAGAATTGAAAGTGTGAGATATCCTGATGTTTCACAATTTATGCTGCATAATTCAGCCCCATAGGCGCTTGAATTTTAGGTGGAGTTGGGTTTTTTTTCAGCCCAAACCAGTAACCCCCACATGGTTTTCATGTCCCTTTCTGAGAGACTTCAAGAAGTTTCAATTTGACGTCATGATTAGCCTGCCGCATTAGCAAGTATGAAAACACGTCATCGATGACACATTTTAAGAGAGAGAGAGAGAGAGAGAGAGAGAGAGAGAGAGAGAGAGAGAGAGAGAGAGAGAGAGAGAGAGAGAATCATGTACACACAGATGGACGACTTCGCTTGGGGTATGTACTGCCCGGCAGTACACATCTACTTTATTTTAATAATAATTTTTATATTCCAAGCGGAGCGCGGGCGAAGCCCGCGCGTAGCGAGGTAGTTTTTTTTTTCATCTCCCAGCACTGAAAATTTTTTTGCCAAGTGGTGTCTGTCTGTGAACATTGTTCTAGAATTCATCTTTTAGCACAATATTAGCGACATTGTTTGGACAATTCTATTAAAATTAGGCGTACAAACTGATTTTGTTTCGGGGAATCCTCTCAGAGGATCAGAATTTTCATATAATATCATCGGAAGCTGTTACAACGGGAAAATGTGAAACTTTTGTCACTTTTTAACATGGAATTTCATCTTTGAGCGTTTCAAGCGGACTTTAATAAAATAGTTATTTGCGAATTAAGCAGCGGAAGACACTCACCGGTTCAACATGTGTATGGTCATTAAACCTCAAAACATTTCAGAAAGTGGTTTAGACAAACACCTCCGACATGTGAGGGTGACTGGTTTGTAGCTGAAGAGTTTTTTTCTAAAGTGTGTTCTAAATACAAATGACGTACTGGTAATGATGTAATGAGTTGTTCTAATCTTGTTCTTGGAACTCTTGCTGTTCCAAGCTTGTTCTTAGCAAGTCTTGGTGACGAGAACAAAGACTATCAATGAAATCTTTAGAAATAACCTCTGACAACGACGACGATGACGACGACGACGACGATAACAACAACAACAACAAATGACATCGACGACGACGACGACAACAACAACAACAACAAAAACAACAACACGAGAACAACAACAATCACGACAACGAACATGACAACAACAACACCAACAACTACGACGACAACTACAACGACTGGGTTATGATGACATCACCAATGATTTAAAGGCCGTTAAAAAATCGTTAAATCCTATTTCTTCACTGATTCTTATGAAATTTTAAAGGTAGGTTTGTTGTCCCCAACTTATTTTCACTCCATACTTTTCCAGAAGAAAAACATAATTTTGGCAGTTAAAAACCGTTAAATTTCAATTCTTCACTGATATTTATGAAATTTTGTGGGTAGGTTCGTTGTCCCCAACTGATTTTCACTCTATACTTTTCCAGAAGAAAGACATAATTTTGGCAGTTAAAAAACGTTAAATTTCAATTCTTCACCTATCTTTATGAAATTTAGTGGGTGGGTCCGTTGTCCCAAACTGAATTTTAAGACATACTTTTCCAGACAAAAAACTTATTTTTGGCAGTTAAAAACCGTTAAATCTCAATTCTTCATCGATATTTATGAAATTTTGTGGGTAGGTTCGTTGTCCCCAACTGATTTTCACTCCATACTTTTCCAGAAGAAAAACATAATTTTGGCAGTTAAAAACCGTTACATTTAAATTTTCACCTATCTTTATGAAATTTAGTGGGTGGGTCCGTTGTCCCAAACTGAATTTCAAGACAAACTATTCCAGTCAAAAAAACTTATTTTTGGCAGTTAAAAACCGTTAAGTCTCAATTCTACACCGATATTTATGACATTTTGTGGGTAGGTTTGTTGTCAGATTTGACATGATGGCAGAATTGAAAGTGTGAGATATCCTGATGTTTCACAATTTATGCTGCATAATTCAGCCCCATAGGCGCTTGAATTTTAGGTGGAGTTGGGTTTTTTTTCAGCCCAAACCAGTAACCCCCACATAGTTTTCATGTCCCTTTCTGAGAGACTTCAAGAAGTTTCAATTTGACGTCATGATTAGCCTGCCGCATTAGCAAGTATGAAAACACGTCATCGATGACACATTTTAAGACAGAGAGAGAGAGAGAGAGAGAGAGAGAGAGAGAGAGAGAGAGAGAGAGAGAGAGAGAGAGAGAGAGAGAGAGAGAATCATGTACACACAGATGGACGACTTCGCTTGAGGTATGTACTGCCCGGCAGTACACATCTACTTCATTTTAATTTTCAGAGCTTGTTTTTAATCCGAGGGTGTGACAGTGCCGCCTCAACTTTTACAAAAAACGGGATATGATGTCATCAAAGGTATTTATCGAAAAAAAGAAAAAAATGTCCGGGGATATCATTCCCAGGAACTCTCATGTAAAATTTCATAAAGATCGGTCCAGTAGTTTGGTCTGAATCGCTCTACACACACACACGCACAGACAGACACACACACACACACACACACACACACACACACACACACACACACACACGCACAGACAGACACACACACACACACACACACACACACACCACGACCCTCGTCTCGATTCCCCCTCTACGTTAAAACATTTAGTCAAAATTTGACTAAATATAAAAATGGGAAAAAATGAGCCACACCATAAACAATCAATGGCAATGGCACTAAAACCATTTAAGGGTTAAAGGTTTGCATAAAACAAACCAAGCAATCGTGATCCGAAAACGCACTCCAGACTATTCCACTAAACATCAGTTACTATCCTATATATGGTTTCAGCCCTCGCAAACCCATTCTTGAGGGAAACTGGCACAAGACAGAAAAGCAGACAGGAAATACTGAAAGGAATGTAGTACAATGGCTAAAGTAAGGACTGGTTGACTCTCCCGTCAGAAAATCATCACAGAAAAAGCCACTCAAGTAGGGATTTATACGCCGAGGTCTAAAAGTAACCGTGAATAAGATTTATAGTGTTCAGTATATTGCAGCAGCAAACATAACCGTAGGAGAAACCAGATTATCTCATAATACCTCTTTAGTACCCGCCCTTTCGGAAAAGTCTGGCTCGAGGCTATATGCATTACCATTTGAACTTGCTGGACCTGGCTTTATATGCGTAGGGTTTATGGCTTTGGTCCTATACGAGTAAGAAATTATTGACTTCGTGAAGTTTATGTCGTTAGCTATTGCTGCTTTGAAAAGCGGTGTGGCTTGAAAGAGTTATACATTCTCGTAATATCGCGATGTCTTGGATGATCAGCGTTTCAAAGTTAGACGTAGGCTTAATATTTATGAAGTTCTGGGCAAGAAAGGTGGTGGTGACTGTTGAATCTGTATGAAGTCAAGACTTAAAAGTTTACCTTTACCGTCCGTCAACGATGCAAATGTGGCATTGCTTATTCATGTAGATGTACTTATCCAGCGACTCCTTCAACACAACCATTGTTTGATCCTCTTGCATTAATTTGCATAAATTATATTCCTTGTAAGCAATGGCTTCTACTTCAATTGCCCCTCAGCATCTTGAAATTTGTGGTAAGGCGTTACGTTGTAGGTATGATGATATATTTTTGAATATAATTTAGCAGCGATTTACAATATAGCAAGTGTTATATGCTGAATTGTACATCTAGAGTAAATAAGGTTAATTTAATTGTTGGTTTTCGGTTGGAAAAACTAACGAACCAAATAAAACCTTAAGGTAGGTTTGAATTGCCAGATTTGGTAGCATGTTCGGGGTAACTTTTGGATTGGAGGGAGTATTGAGAGAGAGAGAGAGAGAGACAGAGAGAGACAGAGAGAGAGAGAGAGAGACAGAGAGACAGAGAGAGACAGAGACAGAGACAAAGACAGAGACAAAGAGAGAGTCTCAGACCTACCACTTCGTTACTTTTTGTTTCCGTTTTTGTCTTCTTGTGTAACTTTTCCTTCTATTTGGCCTTATCTTCGGGTTAATACGATTCTTTCTTCTTTTCTCCATTTCCCCGATCCTCTGTTGCCCACGATCTTTATTTCCTAGCACTATTTATTTGCCTGTCTGGTTCTTCCATTCGTTTTCCCCTTATACCCGCATCGAGCATATAGACAAGATACAATTGAAGCCTTTTCAACCGTTACTTACTTTCGCGTTCTATCAAGCCATGTTGACCTCTCTCGACATATTGACTCTGGAGAATGACGTTTCATGGCCTTCGTGTTGATGGTGAAAGAGGTTCCGAGAAGATAAGCCCCGGATGTGCTCTTTTGCGGCGGAGGCTTGACGTCTTTCTATCACTCCCCACGCATGCGCAGTGGGAGAATGGCTAGCTGGGGGGCTGTCACAAAGTTTCATTGATTTCTCAGTCTAGACGATACTTCGTTATTTTCGGGCCCAGGGGGTACTAACTTTATTTGAAAACGCAGTGACCAGAACTGATTTAGTAGTGGCCCTTTTGGCCCCTTCTTTCTTTTCTTTTTTTGTTGCGCTTTTCCCTCAATTTCAGTCCTTCTTTGTCTCTGTCTGTCTTTGTCTGTCTCTTTATTTGATTCTGAGTCTGTGTCTCTCTCACTCTGTCTGTGTCTATCATTTTGTCTCTTTCTGTCTGTCGTCCTCTCTCTCTCTCTCTCTCTCTCTCTCTCTCTCTCTCTCTCTCTCTCTCTCTCTCTCTCTCTCTCTCTCTCTCTCTCTCTCTCTCTCTCTCTCTCTCTCTCTCTCTCTCTCTCTCTCTCTCTCTCTCTCTCTGCAATTCCACCGGCCAGCAAACCATGTTCTTTCCTTTCCGAATTCTTGTTTACATCTCCCCCCTCCCCCCGCCCCTTCTTCTGTCTCTGTTTGTCTGTCTGTTTGTCTGTCTGGCTGTCTGTCTGTCTGTCTGTTTGGCTCTTCGTCTGTCTGTAAGTCGGTCTCTCTCTCCCTTTCTCTCTCTAACTCACTCTGCCCCCCCCCCCCCCCACCTCCACCCACCCCTCCTCCTCTACTCTGAATCCTTTCGTTCTTTTTTTTTACTCTCTTCCAATTCCCTCCGTCTTTATTCTTCGCTGGTCTTCGTGAAAAGTCTTATCGGTGGTGGAGCGTATAAAATGAGAGCGATCAATCATTGCCAGTAGGATTTTTTTCTGCTGTCTTTGAGGACTTTCTTTATGAGGTTGACGCCTGTTGTCTTCTGTGAGTAATAGCAAAAGGGTTCGCTGGTGCAGTGGTTAGCGCACCAGCTTCATAACACAGCTGTTTGAATTTTTTCTGACTAGACTTTTCCATCTCCGAAAACAAATCACAAGACGATCTCGTAAAATGAATACAGGCACACTCAGCTTCACATAAACCATCAGTTTCTGGTCACAGACACTGTCAGGCTTTCGTCGCGATATAACCTTCGTGGTTGAAAACGACGTTAAACACCAAATAAAGAAAGAAAGACTGTCAGGCTTTGACACACAGTACAAACACCCTTTTGTTTGAACACTCACCGCTTGAGAACATCCTAGGTGCTCTCCGTAAAGAGCGAGCATTTTTCAAAGAATTTATTTTTGCGTGGCCAGCCGGATTGTCTAGTATCACAATCGGACGCCTCGTTTTGGCGCTAGAACTAACTTTTAAGATCTAATAATAAATTGACAGCTTATAACACAAACATTCTTAAATCATAAAATATTTCTTTTTTCATCAAGACAAGATCAGTATAACACACAGTTTTGAAAGTTTTAAAAAAGGGAGCCCGGATGCAGCTCACGCAAGGTCGTGTTTCCCCAAGCAGAGGAATTGTCTGCATATCGCTTGCTTCTTTGAAGCCAACCGCCGCCGATAAGTTCGTGTGACTCGCAGTCGTTTGTTGCATTTTTGATTCAGAGGTACACAATTACGTGCTGTTGCAGATACAGCGAGTCGCATTGAAATCACAAACTGACGACGAAATTGTGAGAGAAAAAAAAGGAAAGTGTGTGACACGGGTTCACGATGGGCTCAGGGGTCAAACAAACCACGAAATCTGGTGTGTGGTTTACGCAAGATAAATAGCCATTAAAACGAACTGTGTCATTTAATGCTGTTAAATGCTTTTGCAAGTGTGTTCCATAAGGTTAGAAGTGATATTTTCGTGAGAAGATTTAAATCATTCTGTAAACCATTTGAGGCAGACTGGCCCTTTAAGCATCGTGTGAATTTCATTCAGAGACACAGAAAAACAGTAAGCTGATGTAAGCAAACAAATGTCTTTAGTTATAGAGAAATTCAAAGTAATTGAGTGATTTGAACGTCGTTGCTGTGACATCATATTTGTGTTATTTTCTAACTACGTAGGGCGCGTAATATAAGCGTTCGCTTGAGTTCGTGTCCCTATTAAAACATTGTTTAAACCAAGGAAACGTTCTCGCTTTGAGTTTAAGGCGCATTTCTTTAACACCACTCATTCAGTTTCTGTAAGAGACGGGTTGTTTTTTCACCACTCGTATACTTGCTGTTATTAAAAATAGTATGTTATTTCCAACTCGTTTAGCTGTTGCTAGAAATAAATTTAGTTTATTATTCTTTACTAGTGAGTGTATTTGTTGTTAAAGAAAGTTTCCCTAGCTCCACTCGTGTCGTTGATATTAGAAATACTGTCGTTTTTTTTCTCAGGACTTGTGTAGTTGACCTGTATAACCATCACGCCCTATCTTCAGTCCAATTCCCTGTTCATTCTTCTTCTCTTCTTTCCCTGTTTAGTTTCTCGGCACTTTATGTGTTATTCAATATTTATCCCATGGTTTATAAAACCCTCGTTTCCATCCAAGATTGGCTGAAAGTCTCATTCCAAGCTATTTGCTTTCCAATAAAAAGTTTTTATTGGGTCTGTTGGTGTCATAAGATTTTGCGTTGGCTAATATCCTCCAAATACTTGACACCTAAACTTTTTAAAAGTATTATAAGTTCGAGAAGTATCTCTTCGTCCTCGCCATTCACTGCCTTTCTGACTGCATCTCACATATATAGATTAGTTCTGCCAACCCGGTCTGGCTTCGGCCGCGCTGACGAAGACCTATGCAATCCCGGTACACTCAGCCATATTTATTGGATGCGCATGCGCGACAGCCGCGCAGGACGCCTCCTTAGCTAAGTTTAGCTCGTCATTTTTGACATCCATTTTGGAAAGATATTGCGTCTGCAAAGCAGGCAACCCCCTTTATTCGCTTATTACACGCCAGGCGTGCGGGGGTCTTAATAAGGTCATTCCGCTTTTGTGCAACCTCGTTTGGTTCGCCCAGAACCGTAATCAAATTGTTCCACGGGCTAAGGCGGGAAAGAATAATCGAACCGCGCATGCGCAGCGCCGCTGGTCTATTAGGAAGCCATAAAGATCGTTTATGAAGGGGGGCTGGTGGCCTAATCAAAACCACTCTTTTTGTCAGGCTCAAATCTATGCCGCGCATTTTGTTCGTCAAATCGCCAAGCCATTATCCGAGCCCAGACGGTGTTCGGACATCAATAGTCGTGAGTTGTGAGAGGAGGAACTGCATCAGAAAGCTTTTTTCTCCTCGGTTCCTGCATACTGGTCTCGGCCCTCCTGACGCTAAATGATTGTTAGGAGTTAATTTTCCTGGGTATCCAGAGTTAATTCCCCTCCGGCTCGACGCGGGACTCTTGCACAATGCTGTCCTGATTGGTTGGTTTGGGATGCAGTAGGTTTCTCTCTCTCTCTCTCTCTCTCTCTCTCTCTCTCTCTCTCTCTCTCTCTCTCTCTCTCTCTCTCTCTCTCTCTCTCTCTCTCTCTCTCGCTCTCTCTTTCTCTCTCTCTCTCCCTCTCTTCTCTCTCTCTCTCTCTCTCTCTTTCTCTCTCTTTCTCTCTCTTTCTCTTTCTCTCTCTTTCTCTTTCTCTCTCTCTCCCCCTCTCTCTCTTTCTCTCTCTCTCTCTCTCTCTCTCTCTCTCTCTCTCTCTCTCTCTCTCTCTCTCTCTCTCTCTCTCGCTCAGTGGATATAGATATTTTTTAAATAAGAAAAAAATGAGGAAGAGGAAGAAATAGGAGAAGACGGGGGAGGGGGGAGAGAAAAGAAAGCAAGAGTGACATCTTGCTTCAGGTTGTTAGTCTGCAGTTGACATGTATCCTTAGTCGGAAAGACCTGAATTTAAATGTTTATGACACATTGCTTGATATAAAGATACGACATGTTTTGTCTTTTTTCCCCCAGCCGTTTGCCTTCCTGTTACTTATGCTCAACTTTTATCCACGTCCTCCGCTTCTGAATCGATTGTCTTGGATTATTATGGAATCCTAGTATGCTAGTCCTTTATATATATAGTTTGTGTCCATAGGACGAAAAGCCCTAATACCCCTGTCTAAACATGGGGCCCGTAACTGAACAAAGTGAATGGGGCCTCTGCGATATTTCACACACTAAATTCCTTTGCAATATTAATTGATATCGTGTGCATATTCGACCAATGCTTGGTTTCAATTCCCTCACGGGATCAAGACAAAATGATTAACTGTCATTACTGTTGTTGTCACCGTGTCGGTGACTCTGATGATGACTTGCCAGCTAAAAACGCGAACACTATCCAGGTTTCCGTTCCTGTTCGATATTTCTTTCTTCTTCTTGTTATACTTGTTTTTGTTCTTCTTTGAAAGACTATCAATTGGCAGAAATATTAGAGAGAAAACGTCCATGCCAAGATGGTATATGATGATATTGGTCGCCGTTGGGTATTACATTATTTAACTTGTCTTCCTACTCTACTTTATTTTATTGTCGCTTGAACTTATGAACTTATTTTTTTTTCTCATTACTATTATTTCTACTTTTTTTCATTTTTTCCCCTATTATGTTTCTTCTTTTCCCTTACATGTTTGTTTTGGATTGATGGGACGCTTTTTTTTCAGCATCCGCATACCTTTAATATCTTTTGTACAGCCGTGTCTTTGCCTGCAGCAGTTAATCAAAACTTCTTCTCGTTTCAGATTTCAATCATTATCATTACCAATGGTTTATTTAGTATTGTGATCTCTCTCTCTCTCTCTCTCTCTCTCTCTCTCTCTCTCTCTCTCTCTCTCTCTCTCTCTCTCTCTCTCTCTCTCTCTCTCTCTCTCTCTCTCTGAGGCTTATATCGCGCATATTCCGTGGGTACAGTTCTAGGCGCTCTGCAGTGATGCCGTATGAGATGAAATTTTATACGGCCAGTAGATTGCAGCCATGTCGGCGCATATTTACTTTTCACGGCCTTATTCCAAGTCACACGGGTATGGTAGACAATTATTAACTGTGCCTAAGCAATTTTGCCAGGAAAGACCCTTTTGTCAATCGTGGGATCTTTAACGTGCACACCCAATGTAGTATACACGGGGGGTGGTTCGGACACCGAAGAGAGTCTGCACACAAAGTTGACTCTGTGAAATAAATTTCCGCCGAACCTGGGATCGAACTCACGCTGACAGCGGCCAACTGAATACAAATCCAGCGCGCTACCAACTGAGCTATACTCGCCCCGCTCACCTCTTCCCGTACCTCACTATGAATATCAAAGTCAAAACAAGTAATGAGCGCACGCGGTTACACGTGACACTGCGATGAAACCAGGACTTCATCAGATAGCATCGTGATGATGGATGGGGGGCGCGTCAGGCTTTCACCTTCGGTTGAATGGTTGAAATATTTGGAGATGCGTGCAGTGCGGTACGCGGCGTACGCTGTACGTTCCGCTTCATTACGCTTTTTTTCCATTCAATGAACCCCCCCCCCCCCCCCCCCCCGCCTCCACCCCGATTTCAAGCCCTCCCCCTCCGCCCCACCCATGTTCCCCTCCGCCCCGCAACTTTTTCCTGCTTACCCCCGGAGACTGCTTTGCTACTCTGCGTGACGCTGCTCGGCCATGGTTGGCTTTTACAGTCTTCCGCCGGTCTGTTTTTGTGAGTGACCTTGATGCGAATTTGATGAAGAAAATTGGGCTTCCGGGTATCCGCAAGGAAAATAGATCATTTTGACTTCAAAGAAGGGCGTGCATGCGTTTATCTTGTGCCTGTGTGTGTGTGTGTGTGTGTGTGTGTGTGTTTGTCAGTGTGTGTGTGTCAGTGCCGTATATGTGTGCCTATGTATGTCTGTGTGGGTGTGTGTGCGTGTGTGTGTGTGTTCGTGTGTGCGTTCGTGCGTGCGTTTGCTTGTGTGCACGGGTTTGATTTTAAGAGCACAATTAAAGTTGCTTAGAGAAAGATAAATGATAGGGACAGAAGCTTCTTTCCCTATAATTTATATTTCTCTTGTTTGTTGTGGTAATGCGAATTTTATGAAGAAAGCTTCTTTTCCGGTGTGGTAATGAAAAGTGCATTAAATTCGAGGTTATCCTTTTAACAATTTTCCCAGAAGTTGTTTTTTAACGCAGTTTAGGCTTCTGAACTTCTCGCTTGAACGCATGTCCATCATAATTTTTATACTGAAGACACTTTGATGATGATCACAACGATGATTGGGATGACAAACACATGCGAACGATAAATGGATTTGGTCATAAACTTAAAACGGCCAATGTGTACCTGAAGATACCGACTGTTCAAAAAGACTACTTTGATGGCTTTGCTGTTTTTGTCATAACCGTGGTTTGTTTTTCTCCGGGTTTTTTCCCTTCACATTTAAAAAAAAATGTATCTGTTTATTTATCTACTTTCTTTATATTTTCATTTTAGACATGAGGAGGGGAAGGGGGATTTGACAAAGAAGAAACGGAGAGACTCTTTCAGGCTTCTATGCTAAAATTACACAAGTAGCAAATAGTTCCACATGGTATGGAGTATGGCAAATGTGTAATGTCTGTCTGTCTGTCTCTCATAACATATATGTGCGTCTGTGCTGGGGGAGTGACCAGGGGCTTGCGCTTTATTTTATCAACACAACGATGTCTTGCTTAGTTTACATTTATCTGAAGAGAGGATCGGGAGAAGAAAAAAAAGATTCTCTCTGGAACGAGTTCATTTTTCGGGCCTACCGCTCAACTTACCTGACCAACGCGAAAGGCAAGAAAATGAAACGAAGTATGGCCGTAGCATGATTTGACAGACACGGAGGTCAGATCCTGATTCTGCCCTCCCCACCTGCCTCCCCTCTTCACACCTTTCTTCCCCAGGTGACAGGTAAATGATACCAAGCCATTCCTTCAGGTACGCTACCGGTGGCTGATTAAAGCCCGTTTTAAACCGCTGACCGGAGAGAGACACCAACAGGTGATGTGGTTGTGGAGAAAGTATTGCGCGAGATTTTGCTCACTCTAGGGTCTGTGTGTGTGTCTGTCTGTCTGTCTCAAGACTTTACACTCTCTCTCCCCCCCCCCCACCCTCCTCTCTCTCTATCCACCCTCTCTCGTCTCTCCCTTCTCTCTCTCTCTCTCTCTCTCTCTCTCTCTCTCTCTCTCTCTCTTTTCGCTCTCTCTTTCCCTTTCTCTCTCTCTCTCTTCTCTCTCTCTCTGTCTCTCTCTCTCTCTCTCTCTCTCTCTCTCTTCGCTCTCTCTTTCCCTTTCTCTTTCTCTCTCGCTCTCTCTCTCTCTCTCTCTCTCTCTCTTTCTCTCTCTCTCTCTCTCTCTCTCTCTCTCTCTCTCTCTCTCTCTCTCTCTCTCTCTCTCTCTCTCAAGGACAGATTGTAAGAAAAGGCCTAGCCTTAAATCTGTCCTTGTCTTAAACCAGACCATATTCATAACTGTACAGGACTATATTAGACAGACGGGCAGGTTCCGTAAATGAGCCTCTATACTTCACTCATTACATTTATTAGACACTGTCATGCGACATGCTGCCTGACAAATTTTTCCCCATAACCTCTCTCATGTTCTTTTGTTGTTTTCCGATTTATCAATTATGTCTCGATTTATGCGCAATGTAGTGACTTTTCCTCTGATCACAATACGCATTAACTTTGTGCGAGTGTCTTATGTGCACTTATTACAATTGAAAAAATCCCCTCAAATATTGGCGCTCCAAGTCTTCTTCTTCTTCTTTTTCCCTTAAGCTAGCTACTAGCTAGCTGCCCTTTCCCCACCTCCTGTATCACCAACCCCTTCCCATTTTCTGCTTGTTTGTGTATCTGTTTTGTCTTTTGTTTTGTTTTTCGTTTCCTGAAATGAGCTAATGTACTTATTCCGCCATCATGCTAACCTTTGTTTTGTAATTACTATGATTGCTTAAAATAATCATTATATGCTTGAGTATGTAATCATCCATGCATTGTTCTTGTCATGATTAAAATTGAATAAAGTTTTGTTTAAACCAAATCTGTCCTTGCAAAATAAAGTTCAATTAAATTAAATTGTCTCTCCCCCCCCCTCCCCTCTTCAAGCAATGAAGTTTTATGAAATCATTCAAAAGACGTGGTGTCATGACTGGGTTTTTACTTACAATACTCAGCTAATACTTGAATGTGGGCAAGCAAATAATTATGTGCAAATCAAGGGAAACGCGGTCGGCGTTGTGGAGGCGTCTGCATTTTTAACCGAGCTCATTTCGCCTGGACGGCGCCCTTTAACCCCAGTCTAATTTAACCAATTAAACCTTCTCCTCCCGCTCTCTCTGCTAAGTGTAGCCCACCCCCGAAGACTGGGAACAAATATTTCCCTAGCCGCCCTGCATATCTTGTTTCCAAGTTGGGGGGAGGTGCGATTTCGAGGAGGGTTTGAATTTAAACAAGCGATATTGGGTTGCAAGGCAAATTAGGGGATGGAAAAGGGTGGAGGGGTTGTGGTAAAGGGGTGTGTGGGATTGTGTTAGGAGAGAGAGGGAGAGGGAGAGCGCGAGAGAGAAATCAAATCAAATCAAATTAAATGAGGGTTGTGGCATTAGCCAAACGAGCCTTTTTTTCAACCAGTCCTCGCCCAGAGAGGGACTACTCTTATCACATAATTATTTACACGGCCATTCACATAAAAAAGAGAGAGAAAAGCAGAAAACAAGGGGCATGTTTTATTCTGTGGTGGGCAGAGAGAGAGAGAGAGAGAGAGGCAGGGGGAGGGAGGGATGGAGAGAGATTAACACTGTTGAAAAAGTCATTCACCTGGAGTGATCAGAGAAAAACTCCACAAAGACACACTGAACTGATTTGGTTTGCAGAAGAAAAGAAAGAAAAGAAAGTGTAAGACTTAGGCCTACTGGGTTGAACCACTAATGTAAACCGGTCTCGAATAGCAGCTAGCATCTGCTGAAGAGACATTAAAACCCAAAAACCAACCAACCAATGTAAACGTAAAGTGGAAGACTGTAAACGAGACAGAAATCTACTCGTGACAGTAGCATTTGCACTGGTTCAATGTCGGTATTTCTATATCGATAGTGACAATGTATGTGCATGCCCCTTGAATATTTGGTGTGACATTTGAACTGAAAATCCGAATTACATTCACTGAACGGTTGCAGTTTCCTTTGATACGTCAAATACGGCAAACAGAACCCGTTTTTATGGGGTTTTTTTTTGTATAATGTGCTGCAATGGCTTACTACCATCGGTTGAGACACTAGTTAATACTGTGATCAAAACCCCTGATGAGTGTTGTTTGAGTCATGGGGACTGTCGTTACCCGAACACAACGGGCGGTGTTTGTCTATCTGTTCGCACCCCGGCCTCCACAGAGACTCCGACCTTGATCCTAATCATCGCAGATATATCTTAGCGGCGTGTTCACAGCCTTTGCCTCGTGCTGCGACGTTATTAGCATCGTCCCTGAAAATGACGTCATATCATATGACACCTGATTCCTTATCGGTACGGACGTTATTTCTTTTGGTTTGTGTTTGGGTGTCGGGGGTCACCTCTGTGGAAGTGCGTGACTTAGAATTGGACAGTGCGGAGGGGTCGGAGAGGATGATGAGAAGGATATATATGCGTAAAGACAATTCCAGACTGGTACTTGCAGATAAGACAGGGCACACTCATGCACACACACACACACACACACACACACACACACACACACACACACACACACACACACACACACACAAACAGACACACACACACACGCACACACACACACACACAAACAGACACACGTACACACACACACACACACACACACACACACACACGTACACACACACACACACACAAACAGACAAACAGACACACGTACACACACACACACCATTTATCTACTCAAAATTCGACAATAATAATATAGTTGATGTTGGACGAACTGTCTGCCTTCATGGGTAAAGGAGAAAGTGGGAGGGAGGGAGGGTTGTGACACCGCCCTCCTAATGTGGTGACCACAGTGGGAGAGAGTGTGCACTCTGCGAACCTCATTATTCCCTTCTAACTGCACACACGCGGACAATATTGTGCTGAGGACGGACCCCCCTGTTTCCAGCCAATTCCAATCTAGACGCTGCATTGCCTGGATCGGGTTTGTTTGCTCAGTTTTAACAATTTTGTGCTGCTGTATAGTTCGAACTGATATTTATTTATTTTTTTCGGAAAAAACCCAAAAAGTTGTAAGTTGATGAAAAGAGAGAGAGACAGAGAGAGGGAGAGAGAAAGTGTGGGGGACGCGTGTGAATTAAACGATGAGACTAAATAATGAACGGAAACGAATTTTGAGAGAGAGAAAGAGAGAGAGAGGGACAGAGGGGGGGGAGACTGGCAAAGACACATGATTTATTGTGAAGCCATCGGCCATACACAATATGGGGTGGAGGGGAGAGGGAATTCAAAGGAACACGAAAAAACAAACGCGATGGGGAAGTAGAGGTTACATGCCGAGTCTCAGTGATTATCAAAAATAATCGTCGAAGTTAGCGGATCATGAAAAATGCGAGCTTCAGCGAGCTTTTTCATGACCGCGAACTGAGACCATTATTTTTGATAATCACTGGGACGAGGTGTGTAACCTCTTTATTCCTCCTTTCTTCAGTTATTCAAAGAAAAGAGGAGGTTTTTTTGCGAAAGTTTGATCGAATCATATTCACTCAACCAGTCAACCTGCGCAGGCGAGCGATTAATGCGCGGTTGTATAGTTCCGTGCAAATCATTCCATTCTGTAACACTTCTTGTCAGTTTCCCTATTTTGGACTAAATTCAAGTACACAGATATGCTGTTATTCTGCTGTGGCGGTAAAGGCAGATATTGTGTGTTCTGTTCATGTTTTGGTATCGCTTAGGATAATGTTCTTTCGTCAAATGGGACTAGCAGACGAACTTTTGCACCCGTGTTCCAACGTTAAAAACTGTATGAAGTTCAGTTTTCTGTAGACAATAGTGTATGAAACTGCTTTATGTTGTTTAAATTGATAAGATGTGTGCATTTGGTTGCGTGTGATCTGTTTATAATATGAAATATTGTTGAAAACTGACGCTGTCTCTTGTCGAAGAAACTGAGTGAAAAGAAATTTGAAAGGGGAACTACTCTTGTCCCTAGACAACGTATGAGTTACTTGCCTTGGAAATGTGCTTGTGTTGAACGTTTGTGCACGGCAGATCTAGATTCAGAAAACAACCGAACTTATGGATTTTATATGGCGATTCATGTGTTCAAGCCTGTAGTTGTTAATTTAAATGCGGTATGTTTGTATTGTTTGCTCCAGAGATGTATACTTCGTACATTAGAGCGTTCGGAACTTTTCAGTGGCAAAAGTAGTACCGACACAGAACAGCTTCTCAGCCCATTGCGCTATCGAGGATTCAGGCTGTTGCTGGCTCGTTATTTGTTTGGTTGCTGGGTGTTTATCCAAAAATAACTAGCTCTACAAGTTTACAGAGGTAAAGAAGCAGAGGGGGGAATAAACGAATATATACACCAGTAAGATGAACAGCCGCGTGCATATCATGGAGGGGGGGGGAGAGAGAGAGAGAGAGAGAGAGCGAGAGAGAGAGAGCGAGAGAGACAGACAGACAGACAGACATACAGAGCATCACTGAGACAGACGGAGATGCGTACACTTAACAGAAAACTGCAAGAGAAGAATAAGAAAGTGCAGAACACAAATGCACGACCATTGAAATCACTAGTGGGCAAATCAGTTCGTCTTGAAAAAAATAAGTTAGGAATTGTTGGAAGCTTTTTCTCCCCAGTTGAACCAGAAGGGACTAAACACCGCTTTCTTTTTACACGTCACGTCTGATCCGGTATGACATTTACTTTTTCATACTTTTTCACCACTCCATTTCAATTTTTAGCGCATGTTGTAGACCGACATGGACCAGAGGGATCGCGGAAATGTTTGCTGTCGTAATCGCACGTTGTAAGTACCGTCCTTCCTCTGTACAGGATCGTGTTCAACGCCATCGATCTTCTTAGGCTTGCACGTGGAATAGGAGCATTGTTTCACTTAGACACATACCTAGAATCAACAGTCTGGCTACATTCTGTGCAGATTGGGAATTTGACTCAAAATGTCACTGAATTTGTTGCTGAATTTAATCAGCAGATTAACGTAGGTGTCACTTTCATCTATTAAGCTTATCTACAACAATTATTACAATGTATTCTTATTAGTGTCATTCTCCAACAAAAGTCCGAGTCAGCACAGGAAGCAGCCAGGTTGTTGATTGTTGGAATGAGTTCTTTCTTTCTTTCTTTCTTTATTTGGTGTTTAAAGGACCAGACCACGCTGTTTTAAAGGTTATTAGAACCACTAACCGATGACTGAAGGTTAGAGAAATGCACCTAAAGATTCCAAAAATGTAAAGAAATTCACCGATTCGTAGCTTAATCATTGTGATTTAATTAAAAACGTTCCGCCAAATTCGTCTGCTAAACGAGACTTCGAAATGGCCGCCAGTAGACGAGAACCGGCTGTGACGTCACTTTGTGTTTGGAAACCGAAAGTTACAGCTTACGCTCAAGTGGGCGTTTGCCTAAATCGAGCATCAACTTGCAGCACGCCGAAGGAATGCGCACGGCTGCTGATAGCTATGAAGTATAGAAAAAAGGTTCAGGCATCAGTTGTCACCTTTTTCCGATGGGCTTACAACTTCTGCAGCAAGACTGATTAACTGGAAACGGCCAACACGATGTGCTGTGTTTCGCGACACTTTCTTCCAATGCGAACGCAGTTAAGCCGGCAAGAAAACCTGGCACACACAAAACAGCTGTTGCCTAACGCAGTTCCAGTTCCGACAATTGTTGACCACTCACAGGAGGTCAGAAACCGGATACCAATCAGTGTCATCAGAACGATCTGCTTTCACTAAACGCAGACGAAAGGAAGTGAGTACATGTATACTGAATGTGTTCTGTAAGGGATAGGGGTTCAGTGTCACTGGGCGTTTTTGTCAGACTGACAGTATTTGTAGTGGAATGGCATCTGTTCCTAATTTTAAGCACATGTGTTAAGATTACAGATTAAAACATATATCTGTTACTACATGCCCGTCCCCATGCACCCACCTTAAAGTTCCCTCTCTCTCTCCCTCTTTTACACTCACCTGGGTAATCGATGAGTCTCAGGTTTAATCAGTGTCCGTCCATATACACATAGACATTCACACAAACACACACACGTTGTTATAGTTGTTATCTTTTAATTCAGTGTTGTATTAAATGGATAAAGAAATCGTTAATACAGCAAGCTTGCATGAATAATTTGCTGTTGTCCTTTTTTTCAGATCAGGTTCTGTAATACAGTAATTATAATTAATACAAGTACAAATTCATGTTTGCAGTCATACTCATAGTGTGTGAGTGTGTGTGTGTGTGTGTGTGTGTGTGTGTGTGTGTGTGTGTGTGTGTGTGTGTGTGTGTGTGTGTGTGTGAAAAGCACTTTGATACTTAAAACATCTGTGTTATTTGATTTTATTACAAAACTGCAGTCAGAATATTAAGCAGACCTATTCCAACAATACATTTTGATCAGCAGTAAATGTAATGTCAAATTATGAACAACAATCATGTGAGCAGATATATCTAACAGAAACAAATAGTCTAGCAAAATAATACAACCAAACTGTACATGTATGGACATCATCATCCACATAAAAAAAATTGATTGTAGGAAGAGCACTCTGTGTTATTACCACTGCTTCAGTCAAACTGCCAGTTCAACTTTATCTCTGTGGGTTGTTTTTTTCTCTCAGAGTAACATGGGAAAAAAACCTTTAAAAAACTTGCATGCTACAGAGCTGGATTGTTTCTAGTGATCATGCAGCATGATTTATCCGCATAGAAAACTACTGAAACACCTAAACAGAAATAACAATGTCTACAGAAAAAATCCACTGTTTGATTGCTGTCTGTAGTACTCCTCTTGCTAACAGTGGCATTAAAATAATTAAAACAGCTATGCTCTCTTGTGGGGGGGGGGGGAAGTACTCAGTACTTTTTGTGTCTACATAGGCAAAACAAAACTATGCAATGTTTCAGATTTCCTGACCCACCCTATGTTTTTCCTCCTTATCCTGGACTATTTTGGACTCTTACAAAAATGTACTTCAAAAATGACAAATCTTAATTTTGCAGGCTTACAAGGAAATTGACTCTTCTCTTACAACCAGAATACACCATGATTTCAAGCAAATAAAAAACTACATGCACCTGAGAAAAAAACCACTTTAATTCAAGAAGTTAGACCTCCTAACCCCAGCTTTTCAATTCAATTCAATACGTTGTTGATGTTGATTATGGAGCTTAACGTCCTCCCAGGTAACTAGGGACCTATATTGGGACATGATTTTTTATACAATGTTAAAAGTGTAGGGTGTAATGGGGGGGAGGGGGACTGCAGGGTGACGGGGTGTAGTCGCTAATAAATTTAAAGGTGCGTTTATTATCTAATATACCAGACATTTTGTTTTGGCTGGTGTACAGAATAACATCACATAAAATCGCACTCGCAAAACATACAAAACACATAAAATGTACACATCAGTACACACATAACCCAAACCACGCATATCCATACCAGCACCATCACACACATATCCACATACATACTCTAGTTTGTACATTATAAAAATAAATACATTATGATTAATATCATTACTAGTCAACTTAAATTCAGGCTCAAAATAGGTCTTAAGATGGATGTTATTTAGTGTAATGAAGAGATTATAAAAACCAAAAAAAGCTATGAGAAAGAAAGTATGAAAGAATTATGCCCATTCTCCAGTGAAAGTTCTGCTGATTGTGGTAACTTTTTTTTCTGTCTAAAACAGGCATCAGGTTAACTGAAGGAGCTGTTTGAGGGGGTGGTGATCCTAACACTGGTCTATGGCAACACTGGCCTATGGCAGCTACAACAAAGCTCTGCATACACAGCAAGACTACCGATGCAACAGTGCCCAGACTTTGACTGCTACAGCTAGACCAGTTGACAAAGCTCAAGTTGTCACCAAGCAGGACGCCCCAACTGGTGACCAACTATATAGACTGAGGCTGCCTATCTCCAAATCTGCCAAAGCAAGAATTGTTATGCAAGCTCCACATTTCTGTTTGCAGTTTAAGCCGACCTTAAGTATGCAATGGTTATGCACATCCCCCCCCCCACACACACACCCCGCAGTTGAGAGTTGTAATGTACCTTTTATTTATCTTACATATATATTTGAAGCCTGTGTAGCTCTGTGACAGAAAGAGGTCTCTGATGGCAGTGACCAGACAGGCAGGAAGAACTTTCCTGTTCTTTCGGAAAGTCAGTGAGTGTGCAACTTGTCGGTATGTTCTGAACACATCAAAACATGTTCTTTAATTTAAGCTACATAATATCATGTGGATGCACTGATTGGGTGTAAATAATAACAGCAATTGGTACAGTCAATTCACTAAATGTGCAACAGAACCCTAATCATCAGACATTTTACAACAGCAAACTTCAACAGTCCTTCTACTTTCCTGAATGTCATTATTATTTATTAAAACATGCATCTAGAGCAACATACATATAAATCTTCTTTTATTAAAGTTCATCTGAAATTCAGGCTGCTTTCCCATGCAAAGTACAAATGCAAGTGTCCATAAACCAGGGTTTAATACATGTAGTATGTGAGTGAGTTCTGATGAAAAAGTGATTGTGTTGTAATATTGGTTATTACTGAGTGTTGATGTTACAATGATTACATTATAAAAACAACAACAACAGAACAATGTGAAGAGCAAACTTCTTCTGTGGGCATGCAAGTGAGTTAATCTTGTGTGTGTGTGAAACTATATGTGCCTGAGTGTTACAAATTTAAATGACAACAGTTTTCTTGATAGCCTTTAAAAACAACAACAAATACATACATTTAACAATCAAACAAATATAGGCACCTCAAAAAAAGTTGTATGTACACCTTCGTGGCTGGTGATGCATTCTTGCTCCCCTGCAAGTTTTCATTCTACAATGTACCTCAGGCTAGCTTCCTCTCTCTCTCAAATCTGCCCCTCCCACACAATACAACAGGTACAGTGGCCACTCTGACACCAGTCTCTGAAATAATCAAGAACAGTTAAAACTGCGATGAGCTGTTGTTCTTTTACTCGTGCATGCAATGCATGAACACTTAAACAATATCCCACTTATTCGCGAGTGCGTTGACAAGGCGAGAGTGAAAAAAATAGCACAGACTCGAAAGCAGACGATAAGTTCAGCACAGAGAGCGGGCGTGTTTACCTTTGATCGCTGAGACAAACAGAGTCGCAATTTTCATCGTCACTGTCTTTTCACTACTGCTGGAAGTGGCCTCCGCTCCTCATCTTTCATGCTTGATTCGAGGAGAGAAACTGGTAGTTCGAACATGTACGGTTCAATTTCGTCTGCAGTTACGCTTGTTGCCATGTTGGTAAACAACCATCTTCACACAGTGTGACGTCACGGATAATTTATTCATAAGCCAGTCTCGCGAAGATCACGCGGCACAATGGCGGGTCGTTTTGGAGAAGACATCCGTCGCTTCGGTCACGAAATTCGTCGGATTACGGCCTTAGAAGATTCCGAAGTAAACCAAACATTGTTGAAGACGGTAAGAAAGTGGTTTTCTAACTAACTGCAAACATCGGGAAGTGTTCGGTCGCGCAGGAACACGATTCGAAGCGTTTTTGACGCTAAAACAGCATGGTCTGGACCTTTAACGTCGTTTTCAACCACGAAGGTTATATCGCGACGGGGAAAGGGGGGAGATGGGATAGAGCCACTTGTCAATTGTTTCTTGTTCACAAAAGCACTAATCAAAAATTTGCTCCCGGGGCTTGCAACGTGGTACAATATAATACCTTACTGGGAGAATGCAAGTTTCCAGTACAAAGGACTTAACATTTCTTACATACTGTTGGAATGAGTTAACGTTGGAGAATGGTGACATTGCGTGTTAAAGCCTGACTAGATCTGTTGAGGTAGATATGATCTCTAAGAACGGAAGGAATGCACCTTTAAAAATAACGACCCACATGATATGGACGACCTACTACTACCACTACCGGCACGGTTGGCCTAGTGGTAAGGCGTCCGCCCCGTGATCGGGAGGTCGTGGGTTCGAACCCCGGCCGGGTCATACCTAAGACTTTAAAATTGGCAATCTAGTGGCTGCTCCGCCTGGCGTCTGGCATTATGGGGTTAGTGCTAGGACTGGTTGGTCCGGTGTCAGAATAATGTGACTGGGTGAGACATGAAGCCTGTGCTGGGAAACAAACTACTACCACTGCTTCTGCTACTTCCACCACAACCACTTCCATCACCACTGCTACTTCGTTGCAACGCAACCAAATGCAATCGCCATTTCTAAATAAATTATTAGTTCAAGCTCTACGTAAAGCACTTAACTTTTGGAGCAACATGCACACTAACAGGCCTTAGCGGAACACAGCAAGCGACAACTATGATGTCAAAAGTCAATTCGCACATTCCACTCTGGTGACTGACTTCACACAGGCGGATAATAGAAACAATAACGTAATCGCGGCTCCACAAACCAGGCCCCGACCCAACATTACACCTGCAACTCCAAAATGATTTTTCTCACTTCTCTTCTTTGATGAGCCGCGGCGAGCAGGTAAAGCCAACGAAAATCACTGCGAGAAGTTTGTTTTCTCTGTTTTGATGACGAACGATTTGATCACAGTGTATACTATTGCCGAAGATTTGGTCGAGTTTTCGCCAACACGCGATAAACGTTTATATGTCAATTAACATCTGATCGCCTTGTTTGACCTTTAATCACAGGTATCGTTGTGAAAACTGCTTTTTAAATGTATTCACACCTGTGCGGGGATGGTTGTGTGTGTTTTGTAAATAAAGGTTGGGTGTGGAGTGGGCTGATGGCAGAAACCCGATTGGCATGCCGGATTTTATTGGTATTCTTAAAATAGCCCCTTTTGGAAGACGACCGTACTGACTGACTTTCTTTGTGACGTGATTGAAACACGTATTACAAATGCATGCGGGCTGATAGTCAGAAGTGTGTGTGTGTGTGTGTGTGTGTGTGTGTGTGTGTGTGTGTGTGTGTGTGTGTGTGTGTGTTCGCTCGCTTGCTCTGAGTGAGTAGCTGCCCTGTCTGCTTGCAGTGTCTGTTATTGGTCTTTTGTACGTCTAACCGCCTTCTTGTTATTTCTTTCTTTCTTTCCATCCGGCTGTCCGTCTGTCTGTCAATAAGGCTAACATTTGGTTTTACCCACAACATTTTATTGAGAACACTTATTTACAATACCAAGATAAAAAGTTGCCAAATTGAACATATTAAGCAAAACGAAGCAAGTGTGCCTTCATGGACATAGGTACGTAGAAATCTTACATTTCGGATATTTATTTATACAAAACAGTTTTATTTCACAGGGGTTACGATAAAACAGCAACAGCAAGAGTCTTCAAGATAAAAATTTGGCAAATAGAACACAAGCAAAAAGAAGCAAGTGTGCCTGCATGGACATAGGTACGTAGAGATCTTACATTTCGGGTCTATGATTCAAAACTTCTTCTTCTTTAGCGTTCGACGGTTGTGTCACTCATAGTTATGATTTGAAACAATTTCATTTCACAAGAGTTACGCTGAAACTGCAACAACAAGCATCTTCAAAATTGTTCACTGAAAGTGCTAATTAGTGTCATAACACCATCTGCCTCTTCGCGTTGCACGAGCGGCATGCACACATTTGCGCAGCTGACATTAACTGAATGTTTAGCTTTGTGGCTAGAACGCCAGGACGCTGATTGCAGACAGCTAATTATTCAGCTCGCAACGGTTTCGGAGGGTCTTGTCTCAGCTGCTGCCGTGCTTCAAACTTGCCAAAAGCGCATGGCACTGCCACGCTAGCTCCGTTGGCGTTGTTGAAGATTTTCAACTGCATTAAAATTTGCTGTGTCTGGTTTCGTTCATCCTGTTTCTATTGTATGAAATAATTATATAAACTAATGGGCCTGATATAGACTAGTCTTGCGATTTTTTGTGAGAGAAAATTGAATGGCACTGTAAACCAGGTCAGACGATAAACAGAATGGTTTGACCTCAGAAGTAGAGTTTTGAATCACGCACCTCTTTCCTCCCAGACAAAAAAGTCAAAATGGGATTACTCGCTATCAACATGCCTTACAGAACCTCTGATTTATGGAGAGGGTGGTTTCAGTTCCAACTAGCAGTCATTCTCAAACGGCAGCAGACAGAATTATGCCCCTTTCCCGGCCAGCAAAACAACCATTTTACTCGAACCTCTCGACAATCAGCAGACTTGATTTTTCCGCCAGAAGATTTAGCCGCCAACTCCAAGCAGAGGTGATTTGGCTATCGGTAATTGAATTTCGCTGTTGATTCACTGTTTCCTACTGCCATCCTACACAGCTCATCAAAGGGGCAGCTACACCGTCTATGGGGAGGTAAGGCAAGAAGCGTGTGCAGTAAAGGGGGATAACTGTTGGCCTAATTGGCCCCATTAGTGGCAGGGTGCGTGGCGAGATTCTCGAGCAGAGCGGGATTTCACTTGACGTCAAAATAGGGGCTAAGATCTGACAAGGTGAAAAAGGAAAATCCGGCTCAAGAAATGGAAGAATAACAACCATACGGGAAACAAAATTAGCAGCAACAACACTAGACCAGACAGACTGACGGAGGTTTTGGAGATGGGCACGCGTACAGAACAATTCGTGTGTGTGTGTGTGTGTGTGTGTATGTGTACATGTGTGTGTGTGTGTATGTGCCGGTGGTGTAAAAATCCGCAATGCTTTTGAGGAATATGCGAGTGGTGGTGCTGTGAGGGCTGATGTTGAGTAAGATAAGAGGATCAGACCTTGCATGCCAGTGTCGATCAAAACATTAGTACAATACGGTGAGAGCGAGCGTGGGCATTAGGCATTGGTTCCTGAGAAGGAATTGTACATGTACAGGAGTGTCAAAGAACATAGGTGACTCAGCTGTGTCCGCTGTCCACCTGTCCATACACCCCCCTCCCCCCTCCCAACCCCACCCCTGTCTTTTCAACGTCCCCACTCCTCTTCACGCTGTGGTGATTAGGGGTGGACAAAGAGTGACCAGCGAACACCACCAGTACAGCCCCTCGCCAGCCCCGCTGGACACCGGACAATACCGGACAATGGCCAGTTATACAAATCACCCACCAGCACAGTCTGCTATGTGGACGGCAAATCGCGGACGCCGTGATTGCAGGTAGCTGAGTGTCAACAGTGCGGCAAAACAAATAAACATGTCACTGTGCAAGGGGAGTTTCCCTCTTTTCGTGTTGGGTGCCATATTATCTGGCCACTTTTCGTTTTCGGTGTTAAAAATCAATTCAATTATCGAGGAATTAGTGGGAGTGTTTGTTCAAAGCGCGAGATGACGTCTCAAGATGATGGCTTTCTCGCCCCGTAAAACCTCGCCTTCGCGTACTCTAAAAGCGCGAAGTATGTACTTGGTTGCATGCCTTGCTGCCAGCTTGCTGTTGCTGCCAAGGTTGTAATGCCCCTTAAATGCCCTGTATACTTGTCTTATTATCGGGCCGCCAGCTCTAACAAACAACAAGTCGCGTAAGGCGAAAATACAACATTTAGTCAAGCTCAGTCGAACTCACAGAATGAAACTGAACGCATTGCATTTTTTTCCGCAAGACCGTACACTCGTAGCATCGTCTCTCCACCGCTCGTGGCAAAGGCAGTGAAATTAACAATCCAGAAAAGCGCGGTAGCGGTTGCGCTGAGGAGGATAGCACGCTTTTCTATATCTCTATTCTTTTTAACTCTCTGAATGTGTTTTTAATCCAAACATATCATGTCAACAAGGAATAAGATGAAATTGTTTTTAAATCGATTTCGGAAATTTAATTTTAATCATAATTTTTATATTTTTTTTAATTTTCAGAGGTTGTTTTTAATCCAAATATAACATATTTATATGTTTTTGGAATCAGAAAATGATGAAGAATACGATAAACGTAATTTTGGATCGTTTGATAAAAAAATAATTTTAATTACAATTTTCAAATTTTTAATGACCAAAGTCATTAATTATTTTTTAAGCCTCCAAGCTGAAATGCAATCCCAAAGTCCGGCCTTTGTCGAAGATTGCTTGGCCAAAATTTCGATCAATTTGATTGAAAAATGAGGGTGTGACAGTGCCGCCTCAACTTTACTCTGAATCGCTCTACACACACACACACACACACACACACACACACACACACACACACACACACACACACACACACACACACACACACACACACACCACGACCCTCGTCTCGATTCCCCCCTCTATTTTAAAACATTTAGTCAAAACTTGACTAAATGTAAAAAGCAAACAAACAAATAAACAAGCAACAGCAACAACAAAAACCAGGGCGAAGAACGGTCCTTTTTTCCCCGTTTCGAAAACAACATTTCTAGATAGAAGTCTTCTCTCTGCCTCCTTTTTATCGTAGAAAATTGAGGATTGGTGTATATGCGGACATTGTCTCGTTTCCCGAAAACCAGTCTAGATGATTCAGTTAGCGAAACCCTTCCTTTTCTTCCAACTCGAAATGTATTTTGTCGAAACATGCTTATTAAGGAGACGGACATCTGTCTGACAATGAACATTCGACCAGTCTCTCCATTGTTAGCTCCGTATGAAACTGAAAGGTTTTTGTTTGTTTGTTTGCTTAACGCCCAGCCCACCACGAAGGGCCATATCAGGGCGGTGCTGCTTTGACATATATACGTGCGCCACACACAAGACAGAAGTCGCAGCACAGGCTTCATGTCTCACCCAGTCACATTATTCTGACACCGGACCAACCAGTCCTAGCACTAACCCCATAATGCCAGACGCCAGGCGGAGCAGCCACTAGATTGCCAATTTTAAAGTCTTAGGTATGACCCGGCCGGGGTTCGAACCCACGACCTCCCGATCACGGGGCGGACGCCTTACCACTAGGCCAACCGTGCCGGTAAACTGAAAGGTCACATCGTGAATAATAGAAAAGTTGTTAAAAAAAACACAAAAAACATAAAGCCCACTCAACCCCTTTCCCGCCGCCATGTTTTCACGTTTCTTCGTTTAATGACCCCACGATGTGACAGAATGTACGGTAGATCTACTAGCAGGCCACGATATAATTACCCTCACACAGGCACAGTAATAAGGGCCCCTGCCTGTCAAAACACCAAAGGTCTCCCCCTCATATCCCCTTCACCTTTCCCTCCTCCCTCCGGATTCAACCCCTTCACTCTCTTCTTCATGTTCATGTCCCTTGGTCTCCGCCCCTTCCACCCCCCCCCCTCAATTTTTCCTTATTGGTCCCTATTTTCCGCTTTTAAAACTGAAATTGAGCATATTATTCCACAATCATGTCCGCTAAAGTTCCTATAACTGTAGACACATGCGGGCAGTTCAGTAGTGTGTCTCGCTGTCTCTGTCCCTCCCTCTCGATCCATAGGTTCCCCCACCTCTCCCGGGAGAAAATGACCCCCCTGTGAGGTGTGGGCCCGACACCGCTCCTCCCTTATTTCTTGGACGCATTGGTTGGCCAGGCCGGGTGCGGCGTGCGTCCCATCTCATCATGAGTTTGACATGGCGTAGTGGTTCTTCGCATCTTTATGGTCTCTCGTAAACTGCGCTCCACTATCGCTATCGCTCTGGCTTTTCATGATCAATATTAGTTGTCCCGGTTTTCTTGTGTCCCGCGCGATATTGGGGTGGAAAGGTGGGGGTAAGAGTTGGATGGGGGAGATGCGGGGAGATGCGGGGGTAAAGGGGGATGTCATGGAGAATGAGGCGGGTGTAAGATGATGTGGATAAGTCACTTTTTTCATTTTGTTCTCTCTTTTTCGTGTGTTTTGATTTTTGCTTTCTTTGTGTGTGTGTGTGTGTGTGTGTGTGTGTGTGTGTGTGTGTGTGTGTGTGTGTGTGTGTGTGTGTGTGTGTGTGTGTGTGTGTGTTATTTTGGGTTGGGATAAGGGGAGGGAGATATGACAAGAAACATGTCTGGAAGCGTTACACTAATAAAGTTCATGCGCGCAAAAGTTAGATTTGGCTGTACTGGCAATGGTAAACCAAAGGAAATGAGTTGGTTTGGGACAACCGTGAATGAGAGAACTTATATTGCGGACCTAAGGGACTCCGGCCTTCGAGGGGATCAGCGAGCCGGGCGGGGGGATTTAGATAGACAGTATTTTACAGGCTGCTGACCAGTAAGGCAATGGCGTTCTTGATGGCTGTCTTGTGGCTCGTGAAAGATATTTTTGTTTTCAAGTATGCCATTACCTCACACAAGTTTACGAGATTTTTAAGATGGTATGACGAGAAAAGTTTACTACTCATGAGCATAAATTTCGGCTGAAAAAATCTCACATCAACGAATCAAACTTGTCTCCTTTGAACCAGTAGACCACTTGTAAAGATGAAAGCTAAAATTCCATTCGTTCATTTGACAAGTAAATTACTAAAGTGATGTCAGGTTTGAGATGTGCTGTCAATAAAATGTGACTTACTAGAAGTTTCTATCTTGCTGCCTTCCATCTGAAATATGTTGCTGTGTTGTCTTGCGTGAGAATATGAATAACATTTCTTTTAGACCAGCTATAGCCTTTAGCGGTATCTAGGGACTGTCAGTAACTTTGTGAAAACTTTGAGCATTTGATGAGAACTCGGAACGATCTGAACTGAGCCTCACTTTGAAACCGTCTCCGTCATTGTCTCTTTCTGTTTGAACAGTGAATCATGCATGATCATATCGCATCCAATATCTCGCTAAGGACTTTATCACCAAGCTCGCACGTTTGCAATCAGCCGCAATCATTAGTAGTCACTGGTGATATGGTCATTTTACGGCCACTCTTTCTCCAGTTTGACACATGGTCATCGCATACTTCTCTGTGGAGTGGACAGCGACATTGAGTGGACCGGGCACGCAGAGACAGGAATCGGACGTTGGTCCTCCTTATCTGAATGGTACCCGCTATTTTCTCTAAAGCCAATGCAATCATCATAAACTGGGCGAGAAGTGGCTGGTCAAATTCCACATCATGCACTGGTCAACCTTCCTGGCTTTGTTCTTTGGCATCGACTTCTTAATCGGTTCTGTTTTAATTTCTTTCTTTGTCCAGTATTGTGTTGTTCTCGGAAACTAGCTGATTTATGGTCATTGATCTTTCTACAAAATTAGACGCGTATTGTACTTCAGTTTTTGTACACTATTCCTAAACCTTCTACTCTTCAGCCAAAGTTATTCAGGGTTTTTTCGTGCCAGGTGCAGCATCTATAATAGAATTTTGACTGTTCTCTTTGGTGTTTCATATCTTCATTACGAATAACTTTCTTATTGGCTAAATTAGAAAATCGTGTTTAGTCTACAAGGTGCGTAACGATCGTAGTGCACATTCACATATATGACAGACTGCAAAATGTTTGGTTAAACTAGTAGCTTGTGAAAAATCTAAAAGCTCACAATAAAAATGCCATCCGTGACAAAGTCAAACTCAAGACCCAAGCCTAACCAATTTTAGTATCATTACTAAAGACACACACACACACAAAAAAACAACCGAACAACAGCAGTGTTAGATGTAAAATATGAAATACAATACATCATGCACAAAACAACAACAACAACAACAACAACAACAACCCCCCCCCCAAAAAAAAAAAAAATAACAATTATAAAATGAAACAATGTTTGAGTTTCTTTCTTTCACCCATCTTATGCTCAAGCCTACACAATCACGCAGTTTTCATGACAGGTTGTTGTGCTTTCACCTCTCAGCCAGGTGTTCGGCCTTATCACCGACTGATCCTCATATTTCTCTGCTGTGACATCTTTACGGACGATTTATGATTAATATGATTTTATGCTTCAAAACCTAAAAGATAACCTTCGCGAATATAGATGCAGTCCTACTGCAAGAAACGGTGGATTTGATGCTCCTTAAAACATAAGACGGCATGGCACTATGATAAGCGTACTGCACTTCACTTCCATGCCAACGACAGAGTGTGAAGCACTTTCATCTACCAATGCAAACTCTACTTATATCTAGAACGTTATGTGGTTTTACTGCCCCTGATATCTGCAGCGATTTGGTAGATAATAAGGAGAGCCGCACTTGTGTCAACCGTTAGGTGGATTTTACTACCTGTATAAGTGTTGATCCAGATCTCTTTGATAGTTCATGCAAACCGTGCTTACATCTGGCGTTATGTGATTTTACTACCCTTAACTCTTATTGAGAGCTATTGGAGTCATCGAACGTGTCACGGCAATGACCGCTACTTCAAACGTCTCGAGGTATACTTACATGTGTCTATTTCTGACAGGCACTAAGCCATCTTAAACATGAACTTATATATCCTCTACTCTTCAGAACCTTGACGCTAAATACAGTAGGGACCCCTAATAAATCAGGTCTTAAAAGGAATAGTCTTAAAATTAAGGTACATTTACAGAGGCTATGAACAATCTCAAAAGCAAGATCTGTAAAGGGGGAGTCGGGGGAATCTGAAGATGGGGATTAAAAAAATGAAGGGGGGGGGGGATGTCACTTTAACCCTCTTTGCCCAGAAACAAGAAAGGATTCATTTGGATCACGCCCGTGTTTTGCCGTAATTCGACTTTAAGGCCACACTGACCCATTCTCGGACTTCAACATCTCGTACAATCACAAACACTTACTTCTGTTTCTGTCGTGGCAGCCGAGACAACTCAAGCAAGATTAGTCGTATTTACGCTTCTCGGTTTCGGTAAGAAACGAGAAAATGATGACAGCCTTCTGTCACGGTGGTGTCTTGTATTGACGGGAAAGGGCTGTCTTATGTCTCATTGTCAGAAAGGCGAAGGAAGCACAACCAGAGTTTAGGACCAATCGAGGAAATGTAGGGGAGGTGTAATGTTAGTTTTATGTGTCTGGGACCTGTCTTTTCTGTCGTAGACTGCGGGTCTTGGGGGGGGACCAGGAGTGTCAATGAATTTGGCGAAGAATTGTTGAAAGGAGGACCTCCGTTTCACGAAAGGGGGGCAGAGTTTCCAAGGCAGAGATTACCGTTATTAGCTATTGTCTGTCTGTCTGGAGGTTTCCTGGCTTCAGTGTTACGCCTGGGTGCGTGACTCTTATTGCCCCTTTGTTATTGTGTAATAAGCTTACCCACTCATTGGGCTCAATTGTTCCTCATGTTTGTGTGTCACAGGGAAAGTATCGAGGAAACCACGCGTGTGCCACTTACAGGGAGTGTTTAAACAAAAACGGCTTTTATCCTACATACGTGAGAGAGACACTCGTGAGATAATAATCGTTCAAATCACACGTGTGTATATCATGTAAATGAGGTCATGTCAAGCAAGTCTGGCAGGGACCTGTTTTTCCACTGCTCATTATGCCAAAGTCACCGAGACAAACGTCATTATAGAACAAATAATTGCGCTCGCTAATTACCCTCGATGCATTTTTAGAACTAACACGTCACGCCACACTTTCAGAGTGACGTTTCTTTACTTTGACGTAATAGATTGCACTTCCCATCTCCCCCCTTTCCCCGTCGCGATATAACCTTCGTGGTTGAAAACGACGTTAAACACCAAATAAAGAAAGAATAGATTGCACTAGGCTTTGGAAGAGATCGAGGTTCCAAAACAAGCGTCTTCAATTTAGCTGCCTCGACTGCAGGACATTTTCAGTAAAATACACGTAAGTACTGTATGTAGGATAAACAGAATACTACATGGCTTGCTGTGTCGTACCAGATTTACAGTCGTTGCTTTTTCAAATAGTGAACAGCTCGCTTTCGCTCGCAGTTCAATATTTAAAAAAAAAAAAACTCGTGTAAATTTGGTACGACACAGCAAGCCATGTAGTATTCTCTATATCCCTGCAAACATACACGGGGGCTAGAAGGAGAGGGAATGCCATGTTGCACGATTTAAGAGTTAAAGGGGAATAGAGATGTCAGCTGGGATTGTATTGTAGTTATTTGCTTCCGCGAGTCTCGCTTTTGCGAGTTAAAAAAGTCTTAGATCAGACGCGTGTGGTTGATACGTTATAAAGACTGACACACACTGAAGAAAGCAACACATACACAAGCTTCCCTGTCTTTAAAATTGTACTGGTATACCACGTTTACATTTCTGAAATGAATAACTTAAAACTATACAATAGAATACCTTTCTGTTTGGTTTCAACAGTGCTTTATTCAACGGTCAATTGATATAATACTTCGACGGGCGCAATGGCCAGTGGATAAAACGCCGGCCTCCTAAGCAGAAGGTCGTGGGTTCGAATCCCGGCCGCGCCTGGTTGGTTAAGGGTGGATATTATTCCGATCTCCCAGGTCAACTTATGTGCAGACCCGCTAGTGCCTTAGTGTGTACACTCAAGCACAAGACCAAGTGCGTACGGTTGGAAGCGGAACCCCAAAAAACATACGGGTTGAATGTATTGCCTGGCGGATTGGGATACATTACTTCTCTTAAAGTTAAAGGCACACTCCTTCTCGTTTATAAACAAATTCGGTTCACCATCTGAGATCTGGCCGATTTTTATTTTTACATGGATAAAGGCCATCCCTCCACTTGATCACATACGAACATTTAACACCATGACTGCTTGCTGAGGTGAGTTGAAAAAATATTGTTCAAATTAATTTCTTTAAAAAAAACCACTTGTGGCTTTCACAAAATTAATCCAAAGAAAAACAAGAAATTCCTCCGAGGTAGGAAAAACACCCCCGTTGGTCAAAGGGAAATAACCATTCTCACTGCCACCAACTGAGAAGGTTATTTCCCTTTGACCATTAATATGTGCCTCTATAAGTCCTTGTAGAATCTTAATCCACCAATAACTCCCTAACCGTGTGTTTGACTGGTCCCAATTTTTGTAAGGACCGTCTCAGGAATGTTTAGAACCTGTTCACCAAGTTTGGTGACGATCGGTCTGTTCATTCTTGAGATCTATATGCGAACACAAACAAACAAACAAACACATAGAGCGAATCCTATACACACCCCTATACCGGGGGTGTAAAAACACATAGAGCGAATCCTATACACACCCCTATACCGGGGGTGTAAATACCACCTTGCACAGAGAGCACCCAGGCTTTTTCTTTTTGGTCTGTGACCAAGTGGATGGATGGTCTTATCCACAGAGATATAGAATTTTTTGTTTGTTTGTTTGTTTATTTGCTTAACGCCCAGCCGACCACGAAGGGCCATATCAGGGCGGTGCTGCTTTGACATAATATAACGTGCGCCACACACAAGACAGAAGTCGCAGCACAGGCTTCATGTCTCAGCCAGTCACATTATTCTGACACCGGACCAACCAGTCCTAGCACTAACCCCATAATGCCAGACGCCAGGCGGAGCAGCCACTAGATTGCCAATTTTAAAGTCTTAGGTATGAACCCACGACCTCCCGATCACGGGGCGGACGCCTTACCAAGTTCAAGTTCAAGTTTTATTAGTCCATAACCCCTGGGGGCATTTTGAACAATAAATACAATCAATACAATCATGATATATGCTAATATAGAAAATAACAAAATATGAAAAACTGTTACAAATTCTATTAATAAAGTCCAAAATATTCTTTAGCAATTTCTTTTTCTTAGTAGCAAACAACTTTTTAAATTTAAGTGCATTAGGTTTTTTCTAATAGTAAGGTACGGTGGTAACAACTCAGCTCTTTCTTCTTTGAAAAAATCACAGACAAATAAATAATGGAATTCATCACCTATGTCTTGTGATACACATTTGGTGCAAGTTCTTTCTGACCTAGGCCAACCGTGCCGGTGAGATATAGAATAGTTCTATATCTCTTTGGTCTTATCCTATGCGAAAGATCTGCGACGGTGAACATAATCGTGTGCGCGGGAGGGTCAGTATACATTTAATCCGCTCGAGACCGCGGATCTCTTGTTCCTTTTATTCACAACATCATTCAGCTGCTGGAGCCGGATCACACTCTAATCCCCTGCTATCACAATACAAACACCTCTCAGTGTCGTTCACCCCAACTCTGTTCCACCGGTATTCCGCTGATCAAGAGACCCAGAGCGCCGATCCATAATTGTGGGTGAAATGAGCCTTATCGTCGCGGTGTGTAAAGTTAACTAGCGGTACCCATTCTAGCGGTCATAAAGGTGGAACAACCGCCTTCAGCGTGTGCTGAACTTTCTTTTCATGCAAGATCAAAACTAAGCCATCAACGTGAGAAGCGACGATAGCCCTTGCGATACTGTTTGTTCAGACCAGTGAAAACATTGCATTTCAAACGAAAATGCCCGCCAACCGAGTGAGTCTCGTCCGCCATGCAAGCTCACCAGAACGTACCGTTTTCGTTTACGAGACTGTACAGACGTTGACATCTCATGGGGCGAAGTTATATTTCATGTAATGATGATATTGTGCGGAGACGTTGTTACTGTGTAAAAGGGTTCTCCGTATCACGGGGCGAATTTTACGTAACAATGGAACTCAACAAACCATTCATTAACATGGAACGATGTCAAAATGTGTCAAACATCGAAACTAATGTTGCTAAAAAATCTCAGTTTTGTTTCCAGAACCGACACCATTAGAGAGTTTGGACAAAATGGACGCACATCATTGTAATAATGCAAGGTTTATGTTCATCAAATTGGTCCCACTTCGGGCTTGGGGATGAAGGAAATGAATAGAATTCATCGCAGTACTAACTCACATTACAGTTACTTAACCCCTATATCAGGCAGCAAGAAAGACAAACATACTGCATTGTCACTGAGCTAAAAAGAAGAAAAGAAAAAAAAGAGGTCCAGTCTATATCTACTTGTACATCAGCGACCGTCAGTCTGCAAAAACTGACCAGCGTCCAAGCTCAAGGTATCACTGACGTTCCCTTTGTACAAGGTCAAAACTCAACAACCCGAGGCTTTCCGCCGACGTCCAGCTAACAACACCACTTTGCCCTAGTCGATCACAACATCACACCGGTCACAAATTGCCCTACATCCAAAGGTATCAGTCGGTTCGCCGCCCTCTAATCCTCCCTGCAAACAATCCAGCCCTTTCTCACTTCCTGCGAAAGCCTCCATCCCCCACTACGTGACACAGTTCACCCTTGCCCCATTGTGTGATAGTTACCAAGGAGGGATGACAGACCAAAGCGTATAGAACGATGACAACGGAATTAACCCTACCAATCCCCCCTCAGCCTCCTCTTCATTCTCTTCATTGCGGCAAGTTCAAAGTCATTGTCGCTAAGGGTCGAGGACCCCAGGTTGGGGGAAATAAGAAAATGGAGAAATCCCCTTATTCCTTCCTGCCCTTGTCCCTCCGGCCCCGATGCGTCTATTTGTCATCATTTGCCCGTCACAAGGCCCAAATTAAGGGTGGATTTGGGGACAGGAGGGGTGATTGTGGACATCCCCCGTCGTGTGGTTGCGAGGGTCTAGGGAGTTGTGAATTAAGATGTTTTGTGGAGGATGCACTGGGAGGATTTCCGGCGTCAGGGTTGAGCCGTGTTCATGTGCTTTACTGCCTTCGTTGGAGGATCAAACCTTGTTGGTTTGGCATGCAAAGCAGCGGATTTCTCGTGAAATGTGGTAAAATTGATGATTTAAATAAAAAATATAAACAATTGTCCCAAGTGTGTGTGTAAACCATTCTTAACTTGCACACACAAAACAAAAAACAAAAAACAAAAACACACGCTATCATTGGCATCAACAGCATGCAGTGCAACATTTTAATCCATCCTTGGTTTGGAATGCAAAGCAGCGGATTCGAGACAAAATGTGACAAAACTGCTGAGTGTGTGTGTGTGTGTGTGTGTGTGGGTGTGTGTGTGCGTGTGTGTGTGTATGTGTGTGTGTGTGTGTGTGTGTGTGCGTAATATCATTAAGTAACACAATCTTGCACGCCAAACGAGCAAGATGAACAGGATTACTTTTGCTTTTTGTTTGGTTTGCTTTTCTACGTTAGTCCAGTTTGAAAGCAAAAAGTCGACATTTGTGTTGGCATGGTGAAAATGGATCTCTTTAGTTTTCAGCATTGTAAAGAGATGAACTGTAAAAATATTGGCAAAGTTTATTGCAACCAGTGAAGCCTAGCCGCAAAACAAATTTAGCGAAGAAGACGAAATGAGTAATGAACAGTCCGCAGTTCAGATAAAGAAACATTGAAACATCAGGACATTCGTGATAACGAATATAACCTATTTTAAAATTAAAAAAACCAAAACAATTATTTAACGCACAATTGTTGTCTTTAATAACAGTTTATTATGATTAAAAAAAACACCGGGAAAACTCTTCTTTTAACACTAGATTTTCTTGAAGGCCCCGGGTTTCTCGTGAATAAAATCAACATCATTGTCACAGATATGTCCAAGTTTTCACATGAAACAACAAACAAACATTCTTTCATTTAGAGACATATCAAAATTCAAAAGGGCAGACTGGGATTTCTTTGCTGTTAATTTTAATTTCGCATGATTGTGTTGGAGTGGAAGGATGGTGATATAATAAATACTTGAACAGATATGTGAACTGGACATAATCGCTCACACGAGTTGGTTGGTCCTTGGGTTTGAACGTTATTAAAACCTATTCGGCTATACGGGAACGATTCGACTTTATCGAGGAATACGAGAAGTAGTGTGTGTGTGTTTAAATAGTACGACGCGAGAATTCAGTGCTGCATGGTGACACATCCACAACACTTTTTTTCCGAGTTAATCAAAGCAAATGTTCACCAGAGCTTTTTCATGACAGATTCTTGATCTCATGACGTCACTTCCTGTTTGTCCGTGACCGAACACAGAGCCGTCCACCTGTCGTTTCGTATTCTCTTCTGTCTCCTTATTGCTTGCTATCTCGGCGTGCACACAACCACCCATGGCACCAATCGAGTGCCCGTCGTTCCATGCTCTGGCGTTAATCTCTGCAAATCTTCTTTTTGTGGGAGGAACGAGGGGAAACGAGATAACTCTCGTCGCTATAGTACTCCCGGGTTTGAACCGCCGACCGTTCGCCTTGGGAGCACAGAGTGACCGCCGCAAGCCCTTATCGGTGTGGGCAGATTGCTCAATGAGGGACTATCTGTATTGGCCGTGCCGGACTCGGGGGAGGTGTTTAGTGGAAGACTGCATGACTGTGTGAGGAGATAGGTGTAGGCGTAGATGTTTTGGTGTGTAAGTCTGAGTATGTTGTAGGGGGTGGGTGGGGAAGAAGAGTCCAAATGGGGGAGGGAGAGGGTAGGAGAGAAAGAGAGAGATGTTTTGGTCAAAGAAAGAGTGTACAGAGAGAGAGAGAGAGAGAGAGAGAGAGAGACAGACAGACAGACAGACAGACAGAGACAGAGAGAGAAAGACAGAAACAAAGACAGAGAGACAGACAAAGATAGAGACAGAAAAACAGAGACAGACAGACAGGCAGACAGACAGACGGACAGACAGACAGACACGTACACACAAACAGACAAACAGAATAATGTTAATAAATCATGAGTTTTCCACACACACAAAATTCAATGCATCACGGTTTAAATGTCCTCCTACGTTATAACAATATGATATACGTTCAAACCTTTTTGAACAATTGTGACTCCTTGACCTTGCATGCCTAGTGGGATTTGTCATCTTTAATGTCTGTTCAGACACACCTGCCTTGCTTTTTCACAATGGCTCCCGTTGCTCTAAAGTTGTTATATAGCCTATATTATACGGCGAGGTACCGACTCGCCGCCTCCCATCTCGCCGCCGCTTTGTAGTCGCCGACTTCACGGTCTACTTGCTTTCAAACTGTCAAGGGTGCCATCTCGCCGCCCTAAGCAGTGCCATCTCGCCCCCGTGTATTTCATGCGGTAAATTTGACATTTCTCGTGCAAACAGATTGTGTGTGTGTGTGTGTGTGTGTGTGTGTGTGTGTGTGTGTGTGTGTGTGTGTGTGTGTGTGTGTGTGTGTGTGCATGTGTGTGTGTGTGTGGGTGTGTGTGTGTCTGTGTTTGTGTGTGTGTGTTTGTGTGTGTGTGTGTGTGTGTGTGTTTGTGCACCTTTGTGTGTGTGTGTGTGCCCTCTCTATCACTCTCTTGATCTTGCGATGTGTGTGTGTGTATGTCTTTCTCTCTCTATCACGCTCTTGGTCTTGTGATGTGTGTGTTTGTGTGTACGTGTGTGTGGAAGTAATAGCATTTTTATTTTGATCTGCAGGAGCCTGGGCCTCACACACATACAGGATAATTGGCGGCAAGGTGGGAAGCGGCGAATCGCCTCTCTTGCAAAACTCAAGATAATTGGCGGCGAGATGGGAAGCGGCGAGATGGGAAGCGGCGAATGGGGAAGCGGGGAATGGGGAAGCGGCGAATGGGGACGTCACCATGTTATACTGCTGCACAAAGGCTGCCCAGGAAACCCAGAGGATGAAGGGGTGAAGAATGGAAAGGTTATCAATTAACCAATAAAAGATCCTCCTACTATGATCTATCACTTCGTTAATTGGACAGGTGTTCGTGAGTTTCCATACTGATTTCATGAAAATAAACTGCATTTTTGTGTTGGAAAGAACTAAAGCACTTTTCTGACGCCGGATGCATCTTTTTGTTTTAATAAAAAATCATCCAAGCGACAGAAAAGACACTCGCGT
>NW_027129100.1:5000-15000 GCF_037325665.1 Littorina saxatilis
GCCAGCACGTGATATACAGTGTAATGAATTGTTATGATGATTAATGATAAATTTTGTCTTTTTACCGTATAAAATGCACGACTTACACACGAACTGTTACCAAAGCGACATGCTATTTGGGACCAATGCACGTTTTTTTCCTTTCTCGTGTGATCTTGCTGCGAGGTTCCGCCTGTTACCAGACGACGGAAAGAAGGGGCATAACCTCACCAGAACCGCCCATTGAAGTGAAAAAGTGGAAGAACAAACGGATTGATCACTCAAGCAGCTTTGAACACCACACACACACCACTATCGCCACGGCATAAATAGCATCCAATAATATCATCCATACAGCTAAGACGCTGCAAACCAGTTCTTTCGGAACATCTCGAATGGCTTCATGCCATGGTAGAAAGTGTTCTCGTGGCCGAAATGTTGACAGCCCAAACAAGACAGTCAACCCTGAGAGAATTAGAGGAGAAGAAAGGGCGTACACCAGAACACCCAAGAGAACCACACCCAAGGCGATGAAAGGCAGCAAAAACATCAGTCGCTTTGCGTGTTCCCAAGTCGCCAGACCTGCAACACACGATAAACAAGGAACTTAGTCGAAAAATATCGACAGGGGGCCGACAAATGGTTTAAATGTGAAATGTGTGTATAATAATGGGTGTGGGTCTGAAATCAAGTTAGGTAGTAGTTAACATTTGTTTAAAGAAAAAGAAGACAAGTACAGTAATGCAATATTTATTGTGAAAACCAACGATTGTACAAAGAACATGTGAGGCAACATTATGTCTATGATGGTGTGAAGAAAATTAGTTATGATTTATACTAATATTATTTAGACTTGAGACGGCCCTTGACTCAGACGACTCTGTAGACGAATTGGTTCCGTCCTAACGCAGAATGCAAGTGCGCAGTAGAACTGCTTACAAAACGATTATAACAAAACATTGATTCCATTATTGAAAAGGGGGTATCAGATAATGCTATAGTTTTTACAAATTGTAGCAAAGTCGACTAACTTTACTATGCACGACGTTTGCTTGCAAATTACAACACAAACGCGAAAAACTTTAACTATTTGTAGAGTTGTAAGGCATTGCAGACAAAGCAACTGCAAGAAAGTGAGGTTTTAGCAGTGTGGAAATCTGCTAAAAACGGTCTTATATCCCTTCCGTTAACATGGTTTCGTCCGGCCATACATGTAGGCTCTTTATGACACTGACCCTGAGCTGACCCTGAGGCCCTGAAAAGGTCACGTTTTCACGCAAAAATTCTCTCGAAGAACCAAATGGGTTCGGTGCATTTGTGAGTCTGTCACATGTTGAAGGGCCCCATACGGGTTGAAAGAGATAAGGTACTATGATACTATCGTGTTTTTTTGCAAACCTAGTGCACTACCGTTCTCACGAGATAAGTTACTTCTGTTTTGTTCCGTGTTTTTTTGTGTCCAATTGACACCATGTATGAGAGATGAAACAGAAAAGCCTGTTGTGAAAATGCACACATTTGGAGCAAAAAACCAAACAAAACAAAAGTAACTTTTCTCATGAGAACGGCAAACAACGACACATGTTGACTGCCCTTAGCTAATTGAAGAAATCACCCCACTCCCCTCCCCCCTGCTGCTAGGTACACGTGTACTGAAGTTAACCTCTGGTTTGACCTGTGTGCCAAGAGTCAGATGAGAGAGAGACAAACCGAGAGCGAGAGCGAGCGAGCGAGAGAGAGAGAGAAACACACACACAGAGAGACAGACATAGAAAGACAGAAGCGGAGAGACTCAGAGGGAGACACAGACAACTGACATACATACAGAGAGAGAGAGAGAGAGAGAGAGAGAGAGAGAGAGAGAGAGAGAGAGAGAGAGAAAATTTAACTGATCTCGTGAGAACGGTTGACGCTTTGCAAGGTTTTGACGGCTCGCCCCCATAATAATTATTGTAGTTCTGTAAGACGTTATTTCTGTTTCATTTATGTACTGCACGGTCATCTGAAGGTAGAGACAGTCACAACACTGTCACTGAGCTGTCAGCGCTCGCAATGTTTACTATTTCGACAACACGCATGACAGCAACATAAAATGTTCAAGTTGATGATGTACGTTAGCACACATAATTTTATACACCTTGTTGTACTTGAAGTTTGTAGTTCCACGTGAACAAAATCTTCTCGCGCAAAAAGTATCCAGTGACCGGATGTTGTGCAAAAGACTCGCCTATTATGATATAAGGGTGCGTCGGTGTACACTATAACGAACGCATCTGTCAACCAAGCAAACATTGACATGTACAACACTTATGTTGACAATAGTTCTCATAAAAAACACGTTTTATCACGCTTGAGAGCATTTCTATGCAAGTGGTGACTACATTATACGTGGTGACGCGCAAACATTATTGTAGACCCCTTGTGCATAAAAATAGATTCTTCCACATTCTTCCACACAAAGCTTGAAGGCCTCAATCTTCACGCGCAAAAACCGTAGACCAGATTAATAGGTGCTTGATTTTGGTATTTTGAATTACATAACATTAAACCTTAGTTGGGCTTCACGGTCATGGCAACAGCCATAATAATATTATATAATGTATAATATTATATTTCAGCATATGTAAATTACATGTCATCATACCAAACTGTCATACATTTTTATTCCTTCATTATTCTGATTGATCACAACCAAACCTACTATCCCCATTGGACACATCCAAATGCAAGCGCCTGTTCTTGACAATTTGCTGGGTGGGACTTTGCCAGACACACTGTTTGGCGCATGGCCTGTAGGTAAAATGTAAATAACAATGTATTTTCTAATTTGTGCACAAAAGCTTTTTTTCTTTTTCTTTTTTTTTTACATAACAATGTTTAATGTCACTGTATGTTTGAAAGACCATGGTCACATTTGTAAAATAAATGTTAAATTAGAAAATAAATAACACTTTGGTTCATGATTTTTTCTACACCTGTGCTAAAAATAAGACATAAAAATGTTGGTATATAAGTCACTCAAATACAACTAGGTATGAATGGCTCGGTTTGAGTTTGTTGCAGTTGACCCTGCACAATGCGACCTATCATGTTTTTGCGATTTTGCCGTCACCCCTCCCATAGGGTGACGTATTTCACAACTTCCTGTGTTACACAAACTCTGTGATGACCAATTTCGCCTTCACTCCTCCCATAGGGTGACGGATTTCACAACTTTCTACAGATGAACAATGTTGCCTCCACCCCTCCCATAGGGTGACGGATGTCACAACTTCCTGTGTACACAAACTGATGACGTATTTCACAACAAAATGGCGCTGCCCATGGTCAACCTCGAAACTATCCGTATAGAATGGGGGCGTCCTCGCCCCCATAACAAGTTATGTAAAGCTATATCGAAACATTCAGTCAATCTGTTGGCCTAGAAGAATGAATATGAACACACTTGTTCCTTTTTATTCAAGAAGATATTATCTGTCGCCATATTTTGTTAGTCATATCCCGCCATGAAATAACAGGTACGATTATGTGCGCACTTATAAGTTTTATATTTGTTGTATTATCATGTGTGTGTTTATGAATAAAATGTTGTTTAAACCAATATCAACACACTTTATATATGTCAACGGTAGGTCTTGGGGTTGTCTCGGTAAAACAAGCTGTGAACCCTATTTGCATAAACAGATTTTCATTATTTTTGAGCGCATTTTCAAAATTAACAAAACACATCTATATTTTTTAGATTTGGGCAATAAATAAATAATACAAGGATATCCCGTTAATTTCTGTTATAAATAAGTGAACACACACACACACACACACACAGACACACACACACACACACACACACACACACAGACACACATATACACAGACGCACGCACGCACGCACGCTCGCACACTCACACACACATACATACACACACACACACACACACATACACTCACACACACACACACACACACACACACACACACAAACACGCACACACCCACACACATACACACAAACACACACTTTTTCTCGATCCAAAGTCTTCCAGAAATACGTACAGTTAGTCAAATGTAAAAATAGCACGATGAAAGACACTCAAATGACGTGGTAAAAGTATCATCTCTGTTGTTGACAGCTTGGTCGGAATTTTAACCCATACCAAGTGCAAAACCTTTTCAGAAGAAATCCAAAGCAGATAGTTTTTGATAAAGGTTATAGTTATCAGAACAGTTGATCAATACACTCGTCTTCGACTCACAACCTGAAAATGGATGAGAAAATATAAACTGAGCTAAGAGAATACTATCCTGAGCTAAGAGAATACTAACCTGACCTAAGAGAATACTAAACTGACCTGAGAGAATACTAACCTGAGCTAAGAGAATACTAACCTGACCTTAGAGAATACTAACCTGACCTAAGAGAAAACAAACCTGACCTAAGAGAATACTAACCTAAGCTAAGAGAATACTAACCTGACATAAGAGAATACTAACCTGAACTAAGAGAATACTAAACTGAGCTAAGAGAATACTAAACTGAGCTAAGAGAATACTAACCTGAGCTAAGAGAATACTAAACTGACCTAAGAGAATACTAACCTGACCTAAGAGAATACTAAACTGCTGCTGCTGTGGTGTACTTCTGTTGTTTCTGTTCCTTTTGCTGCAGCAGCTAATATGGGTAATTTTTACTGGCGATATTTGATTTGTATAATACCTGATCTTGCGAGATTCACTGAAGACCGATGATCTTGTCCTCGTGTCTGGTGGGGGACAGCCTCCCTGTTGTCACTGTAGGTATTAATTCTGGGGATGCCGGCTATGTTGATTTCAGCGTCATTGTAGATGATGAAGTTGTTTGTTGTTGGGTTTGTGATGGTAGCGTCGGTTAGGATGGTGGAGGTATCGTCGTTGTCTGCTTCGTCGTCATCACTCCATGTGTCTTCCCGTCCTGTGATAACAACAAACGATGATACATACCAACAACAACAACAACAAGGTTTTTTTCCGTCTTTACACCTGTTCCTTGTCCCGTTGTGCTCTCACACCGCCCCGTCCCTGCACTCACTGCTCCGACCACATCTGAATTTCGTTCCGCTGCCAGACTTGTCGATTTTACAGACGCTCCAGGGAGGGATGTCGGGTCGCTGCGGTAGGCTACCCTCGGAAGATGACACTGCACTTCTGCTGAGTCACTTCGACGGTGTTCAGTAGTGGGTCTGTCCCGAGCTAACGGACGCAGCCCACTTACCTACTATGCCCCCTACTAACGACATTGACTTTTAAGTCGCGGAGCCAGACTGAGTGAGCGTCCCCTCCAGAGAGCAGACCGCCACCACGTCCCTCCGTCGACCCCCCAGAACGTCACACGTTGAAGACTGACAGCAGAACTACTATTCAGAGAAGGATCGAACAGGAACACTAAGACCAAGGTCACCATGAGAGCTCCGGGCAACAACAACTTAACACTTTCTACCCCACCTATGTTGATCAAGTTTATTTTTTTTTAGCCGAGACCAGCTGTGCTGCAGCAGGTCACTCAGAATTGTAGAAAAAGTGTAGTAACTGTGTATCAACACGCTGGAATGCAGGCGTTAGATGGACGTTACAGGAAGCGACTGAAGCTAACAGTCTATATATCCGTACCTGGGAGACAATGAGTTAAACAGTGTCGTTGCTTTCCCTTCTTACAGTTTTTTTTATGTCGATTTTTATAGCTCGAAGATACCTGCATCCCCATGTGAAGAAGGCCATTTATATTGTGACAGATCTGCCCATGTGTGTGTGTGTGTGTGTGTGTGTGTGTGTGTGTGTGTGTGTGTGTGTGTGTGTATGTGTGTGTGTGTGTGTATGTGTGTGTGTGTATGTGTGTGTGTGCATGTGTGTGTGTGTGTGTGTGTGTGTGCGCGTGTGTGTGCGCGTGTGTGTGTTGTTTTTTAGCCACAAGAATATACCTTGACCTGTACACATACCAAGTGTCTACCGCCTGGCTTATGTTTGGGGAAAGTAGGAATTTCTTACTGAATTATTGTCGCAAATTCACACCGGTATCAGATTGTTTTTAAAAAACGTGTCGTTGTAATTTGATCAATTTTGTTACTGCCTCATGCAGTGAAGGTCTGTCTCCTCTGTCGCCTCTTAGTCTTACCTGAATTTGTAGAAATGTTGTCAATGTCTTCGCTGGACCGTTGAGACATGGCCAAGCTGTTTCTCACATCGCTGTCATTATTCATCACATGGCTCCGTCCTGTCGGGTGATGTAAATGGTAGAGACAAAGTCACACCAATACAAGTAATAGAACCATTCACTAATATTCATTCAATATTCAGTCATGCATTTGGCCTGAAAAAAAGAAGTTAAATGAATAAAACCTACAGCTGAGCAGTGCAGTAGTAGTAGTAGTAGTAGTAGTAGTGGTAGTAGTAGTAGTAGTAGTAGTAGTAGTAGTAGTAGCAGCAGCAGCAGCAGCAGCAGTAGTAGTAGTAGTAGTGGTAGTAGTGGTAGTAGTAGTAGCAGTAGTAGTAGTAATAGTAATAGTAGTAGCAGTAGTAGTAGCAGCAGCAGCAGTAGTAGTAGTAGTGGGCAGTAGTAGTAGTAGTAGCAGCAGCAGCAGTAGTAGTAGTAGTAGTAGTAGTAGTTGCAGCAGCAGCAACAGCAGCAACAGCAGCAGTAGTAGTAGTAGTAGTTGTAGTAGTAGTAGTAGTAGTAGTTGTAGTAGCAGTAGTAGTAGTAGTAGCAGCAACAGCAGCAGCAGTAGTAGTAGTAGTAGTAGTAGCCACGGTAGTGTTCAACGACAACACCAACACCAGCACCAGCACCAACAACAACAACAACAACAACAACAACAACAACACCAATCACTGAATCACTCTGTCGTTGTCTGTGGATATGCCAATGAGAAGAGGCGCGGAATCGTGGAGTGTTTCTGTTAGGTTTGCTTTTGATTATCCATTTGTACCCTTCCTCCTTCATCCACGCAAACAGGAGAAAGTCCCCTACCGACAAGCTCCAAGTGTGTTTGTTTCGTGTCAACCAGCTCACCCAGCTCGTTATAAATGAATCGAAGGGACAATGATAGGAATTGTTGTCAGCACGCGCACGGTTAATCATTCAAAGCTTACTTAGTGATCATACCAAAATGATCATAACTATATTTGCACTCCTGTTAACCTTACCTTCGTGCATGACTCGATCTTCAAGCTGCTTTCTCAAGTTTTGATCTTGTAGTATTCTGGAACTCAAAGAGTGCATGTAATTCCCCTGCACGTGCAAAATGTGCTTCCCCAATGTGCTCCAGTCCCACTGCCCAAAACAGTTAAACGCTCTGATAACGACGCCTGCCATTCGCACATTCCGAAGTCCTTGGCAATGTATCTCAGCGTCTTCTCTGTCGACCCTGTACAAATGGGCCACCACCAACTCCAGTCCTACATTGTGAAGATTCAGCTTGTTTCGCTTTAGATCGCAGAGCTGTCTGCTGCAATTCTGACACGGAGAAAAGTTCATGTACATCACGATGGTCTGGCCTGAGCCGAGCATCCCCTCATTAAGCTTCATTTTCAAGAATCGAACCATCTTTGTTTCGGCGTGAGGGCCCCTGGAAGTACTTCTGCTGATGAGGTATCGCCTTTGGCCGCCGCAGCCGTCCGACAATATGAAGGCTGCAACGACGTAAGCATAGCTCTGGCCTTCCGATAGAATATAGGCCCTGCCGCCTCGCTGGCCACTTTTCCAGAATGTTTCAAAAACCTCCTCGCGAATATGTTGAGGTAAGTTAGTAACTTCAGTCACTTCGCTGCTATCCATATTTTTATTTTGTGTGAAAGGGGGGGGGGGGGGTGGGTGGAGTGGAAGTGGTGCTCAGATCAGGAAACATTCACATAGAGACGCCAAGTCAGGGGTTGCAGTAACGTGACTTCATTATAACATATATACCAGAAGGCAGCGTAGTTCTCTCCTCAATATACAGCCGCACACGTTTACACAACTCGTCACAAAACTGTTCTCCGACGGAAACCAGTCAAATCGCTGATATACAATTACAACCAGCTCTACAACACTTCTCCCAACACACACACAAGTTCGTTTTAAACACTCCTCGAACACATCCTTCGCCAAAATAAAGTTATGATGGCTCAAACTACACTCCCTGCACTGATTAATACAGCAACACAATCATAAGTCGAACAACACAATCCAAAATCACATCCTCTTGCTGCGAATATCACACACGCAGCCCCACGCTATCTGTACAGCCATGCGTTGCTCAGAATCACAGTGGCCCGCTCAGAGCAATGTCGCTCTGGATTGGTCTATGCAACGGGCTCACAACGAGGCAAATCGCTTCAAGATGGCGACGAAGAAGGCACGAATGCTACGAGATATGGAAAAAGTTGTACTTCTTAAACTAGCAGACGATTCGGTCAGTGAAATCGTCAGACAGAACGTAGTTATGATGGGAAATGTAGCTGGGGTAGTCCCTGAACCTTGAAAAGCGGTGGATCCCTCGGGTCACGTCGAAAACCACGCCGAGAAGACCGCAACACGCTACACGGCATCGCAGTGTAAACACCGTCTTGGAATACGAAGCACGCGGTGGGCGAGCATATCCCAAAGCCGCTCGCTGAGTGCTTCGCGAGCGCTTTCCTGCACTGCCCCAAGAAACGGCTTTCTGTCATGCGCACTGCGGGCGACCCGAGGCAGACCGCTCTGGGCAACTCGTCTCTGATTAGCGAGCTACAGTTTAAACAATCAACCAATTAGGGGCCCCGCATCTAGACAAATCCACCAGCTAAGACAATACAGCGAGAACCTAACGGCAGACACTATGGGTCAGGGGGTGGACCATTAGACAGGGACTGAAAGAGAGGGACAAATAAATGACCGTACATAATAATAACTCTATCATTGGTGACGATGCACCCTGTCATACTTGAAACGATTACCCCAGTAAACGATCACACGAAGAAGCATACAGTTCCTTCTGATATCCGCGATTCCGTAGCTCTGACTTTACTGCCTCATGTACCGAGTACATGAGCAGAGTTTGGCAATCCAAGTGGAAATACAACAAGAAACTTGGTTGTTTAAAATCAACATGGCCGAAGCAATGTTTTCATAAAAGAAGCGGTATTGTACGGGCACATGTTGAATTTGGGTCACATGTGTTGCAGAGTATTTTAAAATCCGAAGGCATAAAAACATGCAAAGAAGAGTGATAGGTCCCTGTTGTGAATATAGTCAAGTGCATAAATTGATTACTTATGTTTCACACTAGTTGTGCTGTTACAGCAGTCCCTCTCATGAACGGACACCCTTGGGCCAGTGCAAACCTGTTCGTACATTGCAGGTGGCCGGTCACGGAAGAGCCCCCCCCCCTCCATCACACACACTCAGACACACTGACGGACTGAGTGAGTCTTTGCTACTGGTGAACGAGCTCTACTTGTCCGAAAACAATAAGGTCAAACTACTACAACTTATAACTGAAAGGAAAAAAAATGTCCTGTAAAAATGACGTTAAATCAACGGTGTCAGAAAAAGAGAGATAAAAGAAATCCTCAAATTCTTGAGGATACAGGCACCCCATGAAAGCAGCCACGAACATACTCACAGAGGCACACATGCTTGTCGGTGCAGATACTTTGCAATGAATTGAAAACCTGCATAATTATGTGGTAATTTCTTTTTGTGTGTGTGTGGCTTTATTGAATACTTCAGGCAGTGACTTTTCCCTGTCCAGTTTTCTCTTTCGTCTCTCTTACCCCTCGCTTACCCCCCCCCCCCCCACCCCCACCCCCTTACCCCCCACTCCCTTTACCCAGCCCCGACAGCACAAATTTGTAATCTGCAAGGCAGAGTACAAATGGGCCACAACCAACTCCATTCCTACAGTGTGAAGATTCAGCCTGTTTCGCTTTAGATCGCAGAGCTGTCTGCTGCAATTCTGACACGGAGAAAAGTTCATGTACATCACGATGGTCTGGCCTGAGCCGAACGTCCCCTCATCAAGCTTCATTTTCA
>NW_027129100.1:20000-25000 GCF_037325665.1 Littorina saxatilis
AGTCAACTCAAAACCTTCATCATTCGCAACATCAGTAGGCAACACAGCGGGATTCGTATGTCCAGAAATCATGTCGAAAAAATATTACATTTCAAAAGCATGTCCAACCACAGTTGTTGGCAAGTGTTCGTGTCCGAAGTAGCCTTCAGTGTGTGTATATGTATTCATGTGACAGAGAACGTGACCTCATTGTTCAATCCTCTCTCTCTCTTCTTTCTCATTCGAACGCACACACGCAAGAACGTAGCCTACGCACGCATGCACGCGCACGCACACACACACACACACACACACACACACACCCCGCTGACGCACACGGCAAACCACGCACACACACCGTGACTGTCGGCAAGCATCTCTTTTTGTTTTCTTTACCTTTGTTTATTGTGTTTTCGATATTTGTGTTTATTTTTTGCTTGACTTATCTGTTTTATTTTAATGTTTGCTATCCACATCGTGTGATAAATGTTTCTTCTCAGTCTCCGAGTCAGTTTAGTTTCTGCACGCCGCTTTGGTACTCCTTGTTTTTCTTTCTGGTGTATTGTGCGCGACTGATTTGCGGATTTATTTTTATTCCTTTCATATGCAGTTGAAGTGTTGTGGGTGTTATTGTCTGTATATGCTATGTTGCGTCTGTGTATGCCTACAAGAATTTTGGGTGTAATGTGCCTGTGGTCTGCTCGCAGTCGAGCACAGAAAACATGGCGGCGCCCTGCAGGCAAATTCGTGGAAAGTCTTCCCGACCGCAGATACCAGCGTCGTCCGCAACGCTGGAAAAAAAAGACACACACAAAAAAAGACCGAGAGGAGCCGAGTCAATCCGAGACCAACCGAGAGGACGTGTTTCGCGCCGTTTCGACGTCGTTTGTTCAGATGCGGCCGGTTGGATCAGTTGCGGTCATACAGGGGCGCCTTGCACAAGAAAAGATCTTCAACAATCCCGATCATCATCATGGTACAATAATGTTTTGTGCGCCCCCATGTATGTGTTCTGTGCTAATAATGCACGGTTGTGAAATGTCCGTACACATTTTGTGGCACTATGTAATTGTTAGTGCATCCTCCTGCGGATGCTTCGTGCTAAAAATGCACTTCCATTAAAATATTGTACGCTCATGTCAGTAATATATTTTCAATTGTTTCTCTGTCAATTTCAAGTGTTTGTTTCCAATTACTTCAGTATCTCCCTGTTGCAATTCCAGGTGATTCATTATGCATGTGCCAATTTGAGGTGTTTAATTCTGATTCCTGTATTTACAGTGTAAAATTAAAACTATTGTTTTCAAACATTCCTATGACACCTGGTAATGGTTCTGTGGTTTTGTTTTTAATTTGTATTTTGTTTTTCTGCAATAAATATTTGAAATGGATCTGAGGCCGACTTACTACTTTTAGCACTCTTTTTCACCACATTCCCACGTACAGATATTGCAATATCAACTCTTCCTTTCTACCTGTTTCAAACAAGCTCTATTTTTTAATAAAAAAGTTTTTACTAAATGTCTTAACATAGAGGGGGGAATCGAGACGAGGGTCTTGGTGTATGTGCGTGTGTGTGTGTGTGTGTGTGTGTGTGTGTGTGTGTGTGTGTGTGTGTCTGTGTGTGTGTGTGTGTAGAACGATTCAGACTAAACTACTGGACAGATCTTTATGAAATATGACATGAGACTTCCTCGGAATGATATTCCAGGACGTTTTTGTTTGGTTTTTTTTTATAAACGTCTTTTATGACGTCATATCCGGCTTTTTTGTACAAGTTGAGGCTGCACTGTCACACCCTCATTTTTCAATCAAATTGATTGAAATTTTGGCCAAGCAATCTTCGACGAAGGCCGGACTTCCGTATTGCATTTCAGTTTGGTGGCTTACAAATTAATTAATGACTTTGGTCATTAAAAATCTGAAAATTGTAAAAAAAATAAATAAATTATAAAACGATCCAAATTTACGTTCATCTTATTCTTCATCCTTTTCTGATTCCAAAAACATATAAATATGTTATATTTGGATTAAAAACAAACTCTGAAAATTAAAAATATAAAAATTATGATCAAAATTAAATTTCCGAAATCGTTATAAAAACTATTTCATCTTATTCCTTGTCGGTTCCTGATTCCAAAAACATATAGATATGATATGTTTGGATTAAAAACACGCTCAGAAAGTTAAAACGAAGAGAGGTACAGTAAAGCGTGCTATGAAGCACAGCGCAACCGTTACCGCGCCAAACAGGCTCGTCACTTTCACTGCCTTTTGCACTTGCGGCGGACTACGTTCAGTTTCATTCTGTGAGTTCCACAGCTTGACTAAATGTAGTAATTTCGCCTTACGCGACTTGTTTTTTCTTGTGGCTGTTTGATCAATTCATAGCAAGCATTGACTGAAATAAACAATTTATATATCCAGCACAACATGCAATTCATTGACTTTTGACCCTAACCTTTTAACACTTCCCAAAATATAACTTTGGTGGACATTGCATCGACGCTGTTCATTTTGAATGAACATTTTTCTTGTCTTTTCTCAGCTCGAGTAAGCGTCGAGTCAACGTTTTCTCTTCCAATCAACTTGTACGCATGCGCCGAATGTCATGACATTTGTCTACATGTGAAAGTTTGTGTTGACTATACGACGCCGCATCAAGTTTAATATTGTGTATGTGTGTGTGTGTCTGTGTGTGTTTTAAATTCATAGATTACAAGCGTAAGCTTGAAGTCACAAAAAGAGGGGAGGCAACTCGGTCGTGTAAGTCAGTGATGTCGCTCAGTTGCCCAGTATCATGAGTATGCATTTTGAACAAGTGTGAACAAGCGCAGAACACACGCTCTAAAAATTATTATTAAAAACTAATTCGACCTTAAATAAATGTGTCAACTGACACTTGCACTCCAGAAGGATTTCACAAAAATAGGAGACCAAGAAAAATGTAATCTAATATACTCGCCGCAAGCGGAGCCTGAACCCCGGACTACAGTGTTCGCAGCGCATCGCCAAAACCGTTAGGCCACCAAACCTTCGCTCATGACAGGCAATAAATGATAAAAATATAAAAACTGGTTGAATTTTTTTTACATGGACATTTGTCGTTTGTCACCCATCGCATTTTATTCTAGTAAAGCGCCCTTGAATAGCACAAATACACGATCATAAAGCATTATCATGTCCGGGGATCCAAAAAAAAAGAAGGACGACATAAGCGCATGCGCAAACGCCTGCCGACACCCATAAGCTTTCAGCTATACATACATGTGAGCCAACGCCAGCTCTGGCCCTAGAATAAGATTGACCTGCTTATTTCTTCTGCTCTGATTGGCCAACCGTAGTGATAATTTTAAACTATGATGTCACAGTCACAGGCAGTATAAATATGATCTCCACCCGTCGTCTCTTCTAACAATGAACCGCTTTGACACGACCGCGATTGCTTCTCCTTCTCAGGACAACTTCAATCCTACTGGAGGTTGGTGCGATAGTTTATATGACAAATATAAAATTTTTGAAGCCTTTCGTGAGGCAAACCTTAAATTACTATCACAAACATACACACCGGAGATTGCATATGCCGTGGCGAGGATATACTATCCCGGCTCGGGGTCAGAAATTCCTCTTACCGCCGAGAACCACGACGACATTTTTACCAACATTTTAACTCAATTCACTCGACCCTCTGCGTTAAACACAATTACAATTTGGTTCGTAGAATCACCAAGTCGAACTGACATTATTAATTTCCTTGAAGGGTTAAAACAAAAACGAGTAACTTTGCGGAGTGTTTTGCAAATCACTTTTGTGAAGCACCCAACAACCAGAAGGAGAGAGTCCTTGTGGATTAAATCAGAAGATACAGGCAGATTCGCCGTTAATTTGAAAGCATTTAACAATAACGACGAAGAATGGGAACACTTAGGATGTGCGCTGGGACTAACGCTGAGGTATCGCCCCGAGGATTACTTCCCGCTAAATAAGCACGTCAACCCAAAACATGTCTTGTGGTGTATGAAGAATAGTGGTCTTCATCAACAGCCTGTCGTGGTAGTGCACGATGTTTACATGATCGGGATAATATCGCTTGCCGATGGAACGAAACACACCATTATAGCGAAAAACATGGCAGACATCTACCACGCAGAAGACGACTTCATCCGCCAGGTTCATTTTCTATCCCAAAAAATCGAGATTCTATCAAACACAGTTGTGAAATGCTTCATTAATTTCTCGCCTTGTCACGTCTGCAGCGGAAGACTTTCTGACTTGATAATCTCTTTTCATTTTAGTTTCAGCTTGGTGTGTGCTTCACCGTATAAAACCAACAGAATGTCCTGTATAACAAATAGGTGTAACCACCGGCTCGTTTTGGAAAATGTGCACAACCGTAATGCCAACGCTCTGCAAAAATTGCAACGAACCGGAGCAACCTTGCTCCCGCTCAATAAAAGGAAATTTCAAGATCTGAAGGCAGTTTTTCCGGGGAATACTCAGTGTAGGTATCCGACTGCACGCGAAGAAGACGACGAGTCATACCAAAGAGATTTTAATGGCATTCTGAACACCCGTTTCTAATTTGTATTTTATTTGATTAGACTACACAATTTCTTTGACAGGAGCTCACACTTGCATGTACACATATTCCCAGACCCGAAACAAGTACCTTTATACAGAAAACAATACTAAGAACTAGAAATGTAGCATTATAAATTGATCATAACGATGCTAGCAACCACCATAATGTCAGCAGAAGTTGGAAGCTCTCGCGGTTGTGTTAGTGGTAAGGCGTCCGCCCCGTGATCGGGAGGTCGTGGGTTCGAACCCCGGCCGGGTCATACCTAAGACTTTAAAATTGGCAATCTAGTGGCTGCTCCGCCTGGCGTCTGGCATTATGGGGTTAGCGCTAGGACTGGTTGGTCCGGTGTCAGAATAATGTGACCGGGTGAGACATGAAGCCTGTGCTGCGACTTCTGTCTTGTGTGTGGCGCACGTTATATGTCAAAGCAGCACCGCCC
>NW_027129100.1:40000-58942 GCF_037325665.1 Littorina saxatilis
CACCACACACACACACACACACACACACACACACACACACACACACACACACACACACAAACACGCACACACCCACACACATACACACAAACACACATTTTTTCTCGATCTAAAGTCTTCCAGAAATACGTACAGTTAGTCAAATGTAAAAATAGCACGATGAAAGACACTCAAATTACGTGGTAAAAGTATCATCTCTGTTGTTGACAGCTTGGTCGGAATTTTAACCCATACCAAGTGCAAAACCTTTTCAGAAGAAATCCAAAGCAGATAGTTTTTGATAAAGGTTATAGTTATCAGAACAGTTGATCAATACACTCGTCTTCGACTCACAACCTGAAAATGGATGAGAAAATATAAACTGAGCTAAAAATAAAAAAATAAAGCTGTTTACGGTATCCCGACCGACCCTAATTTTTCGCGCGACCCTAGACTTTTTTTGGGCATTTGGGAAAAGAAATAAATGAAAAAAAATGAAAAAAAAAGGTCTTTGTTTTTTGGCAAAATAACGTAAAAATATGGTTTTTTAGAAGAATTTTTAAAAAAAATTAAATCCCGACCTACCGACCCTATTTTGCTTTGCCTATGTTTAAACAGACTATTTTTGGGGGGGGGGCTAACCTGAGCTAAGAGAATACTAACCTGAGCGAAGAGAATACTAACCTGAGCTAAGAGAATACTAACCTGAGCTAAGAGAATACTAACCTGAGCTAAGAGAATACTAACCTGAGCTAAGAGAATACTAACCTGACCTAACAGAATACTAACCTGAGCTAAGAGAATACTAACCTGAGCTAAGAGAATACTAAACTGAACTAAGAGAATACTAAACTGAGCTAAGAGAATACTAACCTGAGCTTAGAGAATACTAACCTGACCTAAGAGAATACTAAACTGACCTAAGAGAATACTAACCTGAGCAAAAAGAATACTAACCTGACCTAAGAGAATACTAACCTGAGCAAAGAGAATACTAACCTGACCTAAGAGAATACTAAACTGACATAAGAGAATACTAACCTGAGCGAAGAGAATACTAACCTGAGCTAAGAGAATACTAAACTGACCTAAGAGAATGCTAACCTGAGCTAAGAGAATACTAAACTGACATAAGAGAATACTAACCTGAACTAAGAGAATACTAAACTGAGCTAAGATAATACTAAACTGAGCTAAGAGAATACTAAACTGAGCTAAGAGAATACTAACTTGAGCTAAGAGAATACTAACCTGAGCTAAGAGAATACTAACCTGAGCTAAGAGAATACTAACCTGAGCTAAGAGAATACTAAACTGAACTAAGAGAATACTAAACTGAGCTAAGAGAATACTAACCTGAGCTTAGAGAATACTAACCTGACCTAAGAGAATACTAAACTGACCTAAGAGAATACTAACCTGAGCAAAAAGAATACTAACCTGAGCTAAGAGAATACTAACCTGAGCAAAGAGAATACTAACCTGACCTAAGAGAATACTAAACTGACATAAGAGAATACTAACCTGAGCGAAGAGAATACTAACCTGAGCTAAGAGAATACTAAACTGACCTAAGAGAATGCTAACCTGAGCTAAGAGAATACTAAACTGACATAAGAGAATACTAACCTGAACTAAGAGAATACTAAACTGAGCTAAGATAATACTAAACTGAGCTAAGAGAATACTAAACTGAGCTAAGAGAATACTAACTTGAGCTAAGAGAATACTAACCTGAGCTAAGAGAATACTAACCTGAGCTAAGAGAATACTAACCTGAGCTAAGAGAATACTAACCTGACCTAACAGAATACTAACCTGAGCTAAGAGAATACTAACCTGAGCTAAGAGAATACTAAACTGAACTAAGAGAATACTAAACTGAGCTAAGAGAATACTAACCTGAGCTTAGAGAATACTAACCTGACCTAAGAGAATACTAAACTGACCTAAGAGAATACTAACCTGAGCAAAGAGAATACTAACCTGACCTAAGAGAATACTAAACTGACATAAGAGAATACTAACCTGAGCGAAGAGAATACTAACCTGAGCTAAGAGAATACTAAACTGACCTAAGAGAATGCTAACCTGAGCTAAGAGAATACTAAACTGACATAAGAGAATACTAACCTGAACTAAGAGAATACTAAACTGAGCTAAGATAATACTAAACTGAGCTAAGAGAATACTAAACTGAGCTAAGAGAATACTAACCTGAGCTAAAAGAATACTAAACTGAGCTAAAAGAATACTAACCTGACCTAAGAGAATACTAAACTGAGCTAAAAGAATACTAACCTGACCTAAGAGAATACTAAACTGACCTAAGAGAATACTAACCTGAGCTAAAAGAATACTAACCTGACCTAAGAGAATACTAAACTGACCTAAGAGAATACTAACCTGAGCTAAAAGAATACTAACCTGACCTAAGAGAATACTAACCTGAGCAAAGAGAATACTAACCTGACCTAAGAGAATACTAAACTGACCTAAGAGAATGCTAACCTGAGCTAAGAGAATACTAAACTGACATAAGAGAATACTAACCTGAACTAAGAGAATACTAAACTGAGCTAAGATAATACTAAACTGAGCTAAGAGAATACTAAACTGAGCTAAGAGAATACTAACTTGAGCTAAGAGAATACTAACCTGAGCTAAGAGAATACTAACCTGAGCTAAGAGAATACTAACCTGAGCTAAGAGAATACTAAACTGAACTAAGAGAATACTAAACTGAGCTAAGAGAATACTAACCTGAGCTTAGAGAATACTAACCTGACCTAAGAGAATACTAAACTGACCTAAAAGAATACTAACCTGAGCAAAAAGAATACTAACCTGACCTAAGAGAATACTAACCTGAGCAAAGAGAATACTAACCTGACCTAAGAGAATACTAAACTGACATAAGAGAATACTAACCTGAGCGAAGAGAATACTAACCTGAGCTAAGAGAATACTAAACTGACCTAAGAGAATGCTAACCTGAGCTAAGAGAATACTAAACTGACATAAGAGAATACTAACCTGAACTAAGAGAATACTAAACTGAGCTAAGATAATACTAAACTGAGCTAAGAGAATACTAAACTGAGCTAAGAGAATACTAACTTGAGCTAAGAGAATACTAACCTGAGCTAAGAGAATACTAACCTGAGCTAAGAGAATACTAACCTGAGCTAAGAGAATACTAACCTGACCTAACAGAATACTAACCTGAGCTAAGAGAATACTAACCTGAGCTAAGAGAATACTAAACTGAACTAAGAGAATACTAAACTGAGCTAAGAGAATACTAACCTGAGCTTAGAGAATACTAACCTGACCTAAGAGAATACTAAACTGACCTAAGAGAATACTAACCTGAGCAAAGAGAATACTAACCTGACCTAAGAGAATACTAAACTGACATAAGAGAATACTAACCTGAGCGAAGAGAATACTAACCTGAGCTAAGAGAATACTAAACTGACCTAAGAGAATGCTAACCTGAGCTAAGAGAATACTAAACTGACATAAGAGAATACTAACTTGAACTAAGAGAATACTAAACTGAGCTAAGATAATACTAAACTGAGCTAAGAGAATACTAAACTGAGCTAAGAGAATACTAACCTGAGCTAAGAGAATACTAAACTGAGCTAAAAGAATACTAACCTGACCTAAGAGAATACTAAACTGAGCTAAAAGAATACTAACCTGACCTAAGAGAATACTAAACTGACCTAAGAGAATACTAACCTGAGCTAAGAGAATACTAACCTGACCTAAGAGAATACTAAACTGACCTAAGAGAATACTAACCTGAGCTAAAAGAATACTAACCTGACCTAAGAGAATACTAACCTGAGCAAAGAGAATACTAACCTGACCTAAGAGAATACTAAACTGACATAAGAGAATACTAACCTGAGCGAAGAGAATACTAACCTGAGCTAAGAGAATACTAAACTGACCTAAGAGAATGCTAACCTGAGCTAAGAGAATACTAAACTGACATAAGAGAATACTAACCTGAACTAAGAGAATACTAAACTGAGCTAAGATAATACTAAACTGAGCTAAGAGAATACTAAACTGAGCTAAGAGAATACTAACTTGAGCTAAGAGAATACTAACCTGAGCTAAGAGAATACTAACCTGAGCTAAGAGAATACTAACCTGAGCTAAGAGAATACTAACCTGACCTAACAGAATACTAACCTGAGCTAAGAGAATACTAACCTGAGCTAAGAGAATACTAAACTGAACTAAGAGAATACTAAACTGAGCTAAGAGAATACTAACCTGAGCTTAGAGAATACTAACCTGACCTAAGAGAATACTAAACTGACCTAAGAGAATACTAACCTGAGCAAAAAGAATACTAACCTGACCTAAGAGAATACTAACCTGAGCAAAGAGAATACTAACCTGACCTAAGAGAATACTAAACTGACATAAGAGAATACTAACCTGAGCGAAGAGAATACTAACCTGAGCTAAGAGAATACTAAACTGACCTAAGAGAATGCTAACCTGAGCTAAGAGAATACTAAACTGACATAAGAGAATACTAACCTGAACTAAGAGAATACTAAACTGAGCTAAGATAATACTAAACTGAGCTAAGAGAATACTAAACTGACCTAAGAGAATACTAACCTGAGCTAAAAGAATACTAACCTGAGCAAAGAGAATACTAACCTGACCTAAGAGAATACTAAACTGACATAAGAGAATACTAACCTGAGCGAAGAGAATACTAACCTGAGCTAAGAGAATACTAAACTGACCTAAGAGAATGCTAACCTGAGCTAAGAGAATACTAAACTGACATAAGAGAATACTAACCTGAACTAAGAGAATACTAAACTGAGCTAAGATAATACTAAACTGAGCTAAGAGAATACTAAACTGAGCTAAGAGAATACTAACCTGAGCTTAGAGAATACTAACCTGACCTAAGAGAATACTAAACTGACCTAAGAGAATACTAACCTGAGCAAAAAGAATACTAACCTGACCTAAGAGAATACTAACCTGAGCAAAGAGAATACTAACCTGACCTAAGAGAATACTAAACTGACATAAGAGAATACTAACCTGAGCGAAGAGAATACTAACCTGAGCTAAGAGAATACTAAACTGACCTAAGAGAATGCTAACCTGAGCTAAGAGAATACTAAACTGACATAAGAGAATACTAACCTGAACTAAGAGAATACTAAACTGAGCTAAGATAATACTAAACTGAGCTAAGAGAATACTAAACTGAGCTAAGAGAATACTAACCTGAGCTAAGAGAATACTAAACTGACCTAAGAGAATACTAACCTGAGCTAAGAGAATACTAAACTGACCTAAGAGAATACTAACCTGACCTAAGAGAATACTAACCTGAGCTAAAAGAATACTAACCTGAGCTAAGAGAATACTAACCTGACCTAAGAGAATACTAACCTGAGCTAAGAGAATACTAAACTGACCTAAGAGAATACTAACCTGACCTAAGAGAATACTAACCTGACCTAAGAGAATACTAACCTGACCTAAGAGAATACTAACCTGACCTAAGAGAATACTAACCTGAGCTAAAAGAATACTAACCTGACCTAAGAGAATACTAACCTGACCTAAGAGAATGCTAACCTGACCTAAGAGAATACTAACCTGAGCTAAGAGAATACTAAACTGAGCTAAGAGAATACTAAACTGAGCTAAGAGAATACTAACCTGAGCTAAGAGAATACTAAACTGAGCTAAGATAATACTAAACTGAGCTAAGAGAATACTAACCTGACCTAAGAGAATACTAACCTGAGCTAAGAGAATACTAAACTGACCTAAGAGAATACTAACCTGACCTAAGAGAATACTAACCTGACCTAAGAGAATGCTAACCTGAGCTTAGAGAATACTAAACTGAGCTAAGATAATACTAAACTGAGCTAAGAGAATACTAACCTGAGCTAAGAGAATACTAACCTGACCTAAGAGAATACTAAACTGCTGCTGTTTTGTACTTCTGTTGTTTCTGTTCCTTTTGCTGCAGCAGCTAATATATGGTTAATTTTTACTGGCGATATTTGATTTGTATAATACCTGATCTTGCGAGATTCACTGAAGACCGATGATTTTGTCCTCGTGACTGGTGGGGGACAGCCTCCCTGTTGTCATTGTAGGTATTAATTCTGGGGATGCCGGCTATGTTGATTTCAGCGTCATTGTAGATGATGAAGTTGTTTGTTGTTGGGTTTGTGATGGTAGCGTCGGTTAGGATGGTGGAGGTATCGTCGTTGTCAGCTTCGTCGTCATTATTCGATGTGTCTGCCCGTCCTGCGATAACAACAAACGATGATACATACCAACAACAACAACTTTCTTTTTTTTTCTTTTTTTTCGTCTTTACACCTGTTCCTTGTCCCGTTGTGCTCTCACACCGCCCCGTCCCTGCACTCGCTGCTCCATCCACATCTGAATTTCGTTCCGCTGCCAGACTTGTCGATTTTACAGACGCTCCAGGGGGGGATGTCGGGTCGTTGCGGTAGGCTACCCTTGGAAGATGACACTGCACTTCTGCTGAGTCACTTCGACGGTGTTCAGTAGTGGGTCTGTCCCGAGCTAACGGACGCAGCCCACTACCTACTATGCCCCCTACTAACGACATTGACTTTTAAGTCGCGGAGCCAGACTGAGTGAGCGTCCCCTCCAGAGAGCAGACCGCCACCACGTCCCTCCGTCGACCCCCCAGAACGTCACACGTTGAAGACTGACAGCAGAACTACTATTCAGAGAAGGATCGAACAGGAACACTAAGACCAAGGTCACCATGAGAGCTCCGGGCAACAACAACTTAACACTTTCTACCCCACCTATGTTGATCAAGTTTTTTTTTTTAGCCGAGACCAGATGCGCTGCAGCAGGTCACTCAGAATTGTAGTAACTGTGTAGTAACTGTGTATCAACAAGCTGGAATGCAGGCGTTAGATGGACGTTACAGGAAGCGACTGAAGCTAACAGTCTATATATCCGTACCTGGGAGACAATGAGTTAAACAGTGTCGTTGCTTACCCTTCTTACAGGTTTTTTTATGTCGACTTTTATAGCTCGAAGATACCTGCATCCCCGTGTAAAGAGGACCATTTATATTGTCACAGATCTGCCTATGTGTGTGTGTGTCTATGTGTGTGTGTCTGTGACGGTACGTGTGTCTGTGTACGTGTGTGTGTGTGTGTGTGTGTGTGTGTGTGTGTGTGTGTGTGTGTGTATGTGTGTATGTGTGTACAGAGCCGGACTAGCCTAAACATGTACCTCACTTATTTAAAACATTTTTTATTATTGTTTATTTTATGCCGTTTCATGCAAGGAGCGACCATTTTGCTATCTCAGAATATGACCTACCCATCAGCTTAGCCTAGTCCGGCCCTGGTGTAGAATAGAATAGAATAGAATAGAATAATGTTTATTGTCATGAACCAGTAAAGTTATTGACACAACAAACAACAAATAATGCATTATACAATGCTAAAACAATCCGTAACAAATTTGCCAAGACGAACTTGAACTTCGTCTTCTAAAAATAAGTTACTTGGAATTTTGTTAGCATATTTCATATTGATATGTGAAGCATCTTCTTTAAATTCATCCCTTAATTTAACATATTTATTGCATTTATCTAGAAAATGTATTTCATCTTCTATGACATTGCATTCAATACAAAGACGATTTTCTTTAGGGATATTCTGATGTCTTCCACTTTCAATTTTTAGACAATGTGTGCTAGTCCTTAATCTGCTTAACATGTGTGTGTGTAAGTTTGTGTCACTGTGTGTGTGTTTCTGTGTGTGTGTGTGTGTGTGTGTGTGTGTGTGTGTGTGTGTGTGTGTGTGTGTGTGTGTGCGTCTGTGTGTGTTTGTGTGCGTCTGTGTGTGCGTGTGCGTGTGTGTGTGTTGGTGTTGTTTTTTAGCCACAAGAACATACTTTGACCTGTACACATACCAAGTGTCTACCGCCTGGCTTATGTTTGGGGAAAGTAGGAATTTCTTGCTGAATTATTGTCGCAAATTCACACCGGTATCAGATTTTTTTTTTAATTTTAAACGTGTCGTTGTAATTTGATCAATTTTGTTACCGCCTCATGCAGTGAAGGTCTGTCTCCTCTGTCGCCTCTTACCTGAATTTGTAGAAATGTTGTCAATGTCTTCGCTGGACCGTTGAGACATGGCCAAGCTGTTTCTCACATCGCTGTCATTATTCATCACCTGGCTCCGTCCTGTCGGGTGATGTAAATGGTAGAGACAAAGTCACACCAATACAAATAATAGAACCATTCACTAATATTCATTCAATATTCAGTCATACATTTGCCCTGAAAAAAAGAAGTTAGATGAATAAAACCTACAGCTGAGCAGTGCAGTAGTAGTAGTAGTGGTAGTAGTAGTAGTAGTAGTAGTAGTAGTAGTAGTAGTAGTGGTAGTAGTAGTAGCAGTAGTAGTAGTAGTAATAGTAGTAGTAGTAGTAATAGTAATAGTAGTAGCAGTAGTAGTAGTAGTAGTAGCAGCAGCAGTAGTAGTAGTAGTAGTAGTAGTAGTAGTAGTAGTAGTAGTAGTAGTAATAGTAATAGTAGTAGCAGTAGTAGTAGCAGCAGCAGTAGTAGTAGTAGTAGTAGTGGGCAGTAGTGGGCAGTAGTAGTAGTAGTAGTAGCAGCAGCAACAGCAGCAGCAGTAGTAGTAGTAGTTGCAGCAGCAGCAACAGCAGCAACAGCAGCAGTAGTAGTAGTAGTAGTTGTAGTTGTAGTAGCAGTAGTAGTAGTAGTAAACCGGCACGGTTGGCCTAGTGGTAAGGCGTCCGCCCCGTGATCGGGAGGTCGCGGGTTCGAACCCCGGCCGGGTCATACCTAAGACTTTAAAATTGGCAATCTAGTGGCTGCTCCGCCTGGCGTCTGGCATTATGGGGTTAGTGCTAGGACTGGTTGGTCCGGTGTCAGAATAATGTGACTGGGTGAGACATGAAGCCTGTGCTGCGACTTCTGTCTTGTGTGTGGCGCACGTTATATGTCAAAGCAGCACCGCCCTGATATGGCCCTTCGTGGTCGGCTGGGCGTTAAGCAAACAAACAAACAAAAGTAGTAGTAGCAGCAGCAGCAACAGCAGCAATAGTAGTAGTAGCCACGGTAGGGTTCAACAACAACACAAACACCACCACCGCCAGCACCAGCACCAACAACAACAACAACAACAACAACAACAACAACAACACCAATCACTGAATCACTCTGTCGTTGTCTGTGGATATGCCAATGAGAAGAGGCGCGGAATCGTGGAGTGTTTCTGTTAGGTTTGCTTTTGATTATCCATTTGTACCCTTCCTCCTTCATCCACGCAAACAGGAGAAAGTCCCCTACCGACAAGCTCCAAGTGTGTTTGTTTTTTGTCCACCAGCTCACCCAGCTCGTTATAAATGAATCGAAGGGACAATGATAGGAATTATTGTCAGCACGCGCACGGTTAATCATTCAAAACTTACTTAGTGATCATACCAAAATGATCATAACTATATTTGCACTCCTGTTAACCTTACCTTCGTGCATGACTCGATCTTCAAGCTGCAGTCTCAAGTTTTGATCTTGTAGTAGTCTGGAACTCAAAGAGTGCATGGAATTCCTCTGCACGTGCAAAATGTGCTCCCTCAATGTGTTCCAGTCCCACTGCCCAAAACAGTTAAACGCTCTGATAACGACGCCTGCCATTCGCACATTCCGAAGTCCTTGGCAATGTATCTCAGCGTCTTTTCTGTGGCTGGTGACCCTGTACAAATGGGCCACCACCAACTCCAGTCCTACATTGTGAAGATTCAGCCTGTTTCGCTTTAGATCGCAGAGCTGTCTGCTGCAATTCTGACACGGAGAAAAGTTCATGTACATCACGATGGTCTGGCCTGAGCCGAGCATCCTCTCATCAAGCTTCATTTTCAAGAATTCAACCATCTTTGTTTCGGCATGAGGGCCGCTGGAAGTACTTCTGCTGATGAGGTATCGCCTTTGGCCGCAGCCGTCCGACAATATGAAGGCTGCAACGACGTAAGCATAGCTCTGGCCTTCCGATAGAATATTGGCCGAGCCTCGCTGGCCACTTTTCCAAAATGTTTCAAAAACCTCCTCGCGAATATGCTGAGGTAAGTTAGTAACTTCCGTCACTTCGCTGCTATCCATATTTTTCTTCTCTTAAAACGATTACCACAGTAAACGATCACACGAAGAAGCGAACGGTTCCTTTTGATATCCGCGATTCCGTTGCTCTGGCTTTAGCGCCTCATGTATTGAGTATATATGCACTATTTCGCAATCAGAAAGGAAATATAAGAGCCTGTGTAAACGTGCGCAGCGTTTGTCAAGGCCAACGAATTATTTCTCGTTTATTTCTCTCCCTTGACAACAAAGGCGTGACCTAGCTTATACAGTGCTTTGCCGCTTCGCCTGAACAGAAAGTAGCCTGCTGTAGTGACTTCTAATGTACACAAAACAGACTGAGAGCGATTAAAACACAGACATCTATTGTACACAGCATGTGCACACAAACACACACACACACACACACACACACAAACACACACACACACACACACACACACAACTTGACTAGCACACACATGCACACACGCATATACACAACACTCACAGACACAGACACAGACACACACACACACACACACACACACATATACACACCGTGGCACACACACACACACACACAACTAGCACACACGTACACACACGCATATACACAACACTCACAGGCACACCGTGGCACACACACACACACGCACACACACACACGCACACACACGAATACACACACACAAACACACACAAACACACACAGACAAACACAAACACACACACACAAACACACACACACACAAACACACAAACACACAAACACACACACACACACACACACACACACACACACACACACACACACACACACACAGATCTAGCATGTGACCTATCAACCTACTGGCCTAACTGACACATGCTGTGAGCTTGTTCTCACCCTTATTACACGACTGATTTCTGGATGACACAACCAGTCCTGGAAAGGCTGAGACCAGCGATGACTGTTACGTACGAGGTAATGACTGATGACTGTTATTAAAGACTGGTAATACTCGTATCTTCTGCTTCTTTCGTCTGTTCAGCTTAAAGAAGTGGACCATCTTTCAAGCAATGTTTGAAATTCTCAGTTTGTGTGTGTGTGTGTGTGCGTGTGTGTGTGTGTGCGTGCGTACGTGCGTGTGTGTGTGTGTGTGTGTGTGCGTGCGTACGTGCGTGTGTGTGTGTGTGTGTGTGCGTGCGTACGTGTGTGTGTGTGTGTGTGTGTGTGTGTGTGTGTGAACATACTAATTTGCTAGTGTTTGTCAAATTGTTTATCTGCACGTCTTTGTCTGTCTGTACATCTGTTCATGTCTGTACGTCTGTGAATTTGAAGCTGTGTCTGAGTGTTGGTTGGTTGGGTGGTTGGTTACTTGCTTCGATGCTTGCTTGCTGGCTTTTTATTTCGTTTTTTTTTTTTTTGATTGTGCACAGAAACGCAATGTTCAATTGTTCACCTTTTGTGTAAAATCAGCGACATTCTAATCTTGTAACCGGGATTGATTCTGTGTGTTTGTTTCATATGCTAAGTCTACCACTTTGGTTAGGTCATAGATTTTCTTATCACCTTTCCAGTGCCTGTGCAATATAGGCGTGTCTCTATGAACGGTGCACCTCCTTTGTATCTAGCACGGTCATCAAACTGAACAGGCCACACAGAAATGACATGAGCAATCCGCGTGTTCAGTATTAAATTGGTTTCGATCTATTCATGGTAGTCCTGAAAGTCATTTTACGCCTAGATGTCTTGTGTTCTACGAATCACACTTCAGTTTTAGCTGATCGGAGACCTACACGAATAGGCTGCTTACGGCTAAGGCGTTATTTTTTGCGTGTGCATGCTATAAGCAGCATAAAAGTTATGATATTGTGTATGAGACCATTATTGGTTTACTTTCGTTTTTCGTGGTTTCTTGTGAACTGCTAAAAATGTGAAATCATATTTTCACGTTCCAGTGTAAATTTGCTTCTGTTACTTTTCTTCTACGTTTTTGAAATTTGTTTATCCTTGTACTTTACTCAACAATGATGTTTGAGTCAGAATTCGTGATGCAAACCTTTGAAAAGAGCGGCCTTCATGCCGGGGTGTTTCAGCAAGTAAGAAATGCTTTTGCTGTTGTTGAATACAAGCAAAAGTGCGGTAAAGTAATGGTCTGTCAGACAAGAAATAACTGGGGAAATCATGCCGAGAGAGAAATGATCGACTTTCTGGAGACTGTCTTGAAAGCTGAAGGTCTTCGTTCTCAAAACATGAACTTTTTTGTCAACTTTTCCCCGTGCTTCCAATGCAGCGGCCATATTATACAGTTCCTCAAGGACGCACAGAATCAGTACAAAATCGCCCTCAAGATGACCATCATTTTTTCTCACCTGTACAGAATAAAACGGCCGTCTTGCGTCGATGGAAGTCATCTAAAACATCACCGACTTCCGGAAAACACTGCGCATAATAGGAACTTGAAGGGGCTGCGAAAACTGGTGAGAGCTGGGATTGCTCTCCGTCCGTTCAAACAAACTGACTGGCGAGAGCTTGGCCGTCTTCTGCAGGCGATTCCTTTCCGGCACGGCGAATATGAAAACAATGGCAGAAAAGACGAAGACGACATCCTACTCGAGGACTTCGAGTCTCTTTGCATCGTGTGACTTGCATGTGCAGGTGGGTAAATGTTTATTTTTGTCTTGTGAATAATTGTGTAGCTGGGTGGTCGTCTTTCTTGCTGCTGGTCTGTCTGTCTGTCTGTCTGTCTGTCTTGTCTGTCTGTCTGTCTGTCTTGTCTGTCTGTCTGTCTTGTCTTGTCTGTCTGTCTGTCTGTCTGTCTGTCTGTCTGTCTTTCTCTCTCTCTCTTTCTCTCTCTCTCTCTCTCTCTCTCTCTCTCTCAGTCTCTCTATGTATGTGTTTGTGTGTCTTTCTTTCTTTATTTGGTGTTTAACGTCGTTTTCAACCATGCAAGGTTATATCGCGACGGGTGTTTGTGTGTGAATGCGTGCGTGTGTGGTGTATGTGTGAGTATGTCTTTGCCGGTGTGTGTATATATGTGTATGTGCGTGCGAGCGTGTGTGTAGTGTATGTATGCGTGTGTGTGTGTATGTGTGTGTGTGTGTGTGTGTGTTTTTGTGTGTGTATGTGTGTGTGTGTTTGTGTGTGTGTATGTATGTTTGTGTGTATGTATGTATGTGTGTGTGTGTGTGTTTGTGTGTGTGTGTGTGTGTGTGTGTGTGTGTGTGTGTGTGTGTGTGTGTGTGTGTGTGTGTGTGTGTGTGGCAGAAGGTCTGACTCTAGCTCTGTCTGTCTGTATTTTTGTTAGTGTGTTTCAAAGCTGCCGTGAAAACTTGAAAGATGTTCTCACGAAAGACTGTAGCCTGAACGTGTCCCTTTGTTTTCAGCCCGGCATTGAGAGAAGCAGTTGAGTGGCGAAACGGAGGGAGGAAAACTATCAGAAGAACAGCTACATATACCAGCCACGTTTGAAAAATCCTGTTGCAAGACAGCTAATCAATCATTCACAAAGGAGTGACACAGCGATAGCATGACCTACTTCTTCTTCTGGTCGTTCCGGCGCTGTTAGATCGTCAGTCCAGACTGCAGGGCGAAACGTGCTGTCCTCTCCAAGCCCTCTCTGGGGCCGTATAGCTTCTTTTGTAGCGCTGTCTCCTCTGGCCAGATGGTGTCCCTGGACCCACTTGACTACTGCTATGTGTGTGTGTGTGTGTGTGTGTGTGTGTGTGTGTGTGTGTGTGCTTACAAAAACAAAATGGAGGCGCTGGCCAGCCGGCGACCAGCGCAGGGAAACTATTTGTAAATAACTCCTATAGTTTTTATATGTTATACTCTTACTTTCTCCCAAGCGCAAGACAAATTCTTCTATGAAAATTGAAGCCAATAAAATTTGAGTTGAGTAGAGTTGAGTTGAGTGTGTGTACGTGTGTGTGTGAGTGTGAGTGTGTGTGTGTGTGTTAGTGTGTGTGTGTGTGCGGTGTGGTTGTGTGCGTGTGGTTGTGTGTGTGATTGTGTGTGTGTATGCGTGCGCGCGCGTGTGTGTGTGTGTACTATGCGTGCGCGCGCGCGTGTATGTGTGTATGCGTGCGCGCGCGCGCGCGTGTGTGTGTGTGTGTGTGTGTAGAGTACTTTTTCAATGTTAATTGCACAGGATTCCACAGTGTGTGTTACGGATGGTATCGCAACAATTCGATGTTGCATTGTCAAGTTTATAGGTCCATTATTTTGCTAGAATGTATACATGGATTAAATGTTGAAATACTGTAGTGTGTTTTTATTCACAGTAAATATGTAAAGCGTACACAGATCCCTGCCGTGTCATTATTATTGTAGCCGAGTGTAAGATTGGCTACAAAATCATCATAATGTTGTTGTTACATTTAGTCAAATTCGTTGAAACGTTGAACAAGTCGCGTAAGGCGAAAATACAACATTTAGTCAAGTAGCTGTCGAACTCACAGAATGAAACTGAACGCAATGCAACGCAGCAAGACCGTATACTCGTAGCATCGTCAGTCCACTGCGCACGGCAAAGGCAGTGAAATTGACAAGAAGAGCGGGGTAGTACTTGCGCTGAGAAGGATAGCACGCTTTTCTGTACCACTCTTCGTTTTAACTTTCTGAGCGTGTTTTTAATCCAAACATATCATATCTATATGTTTTTGGAATCAGGAACCGACAAGGAATAAGATGAAAGTGTTTTTAAATTGATTTGGACAATTTAATTTTGATAATCATTTTTATATTTTTAATTTTCAGAGCTTGTTTTTAATCCAAATATAACATATTTATATGTTTTTGGAATCAGAAAATGATGGGGAATAAGATGAACGTAAATTTGGATCGATTTATAAAGAAAATATTTTTTTTACAATTTTCAGATTTTTAATGACCAAAGTCATTGATTAATTTTTAAGCCACCAAGCTGAAATGCAATACCAAAGTCCGGGCTTTGTCGAAGATTACATGACCAAAATTTCAACCAATTTGGTTGAAAAATGAGAGCGTGACAGTGCCGCCTCAACTTTCACGAAAAGCCGGATATGACGTCATAAAAGACATTTATCGAAAAATGAAAAAAAAGTCTGGGGATTTCATACCCAGGAACTCTCATGTCAAATTTCATAAAGATCGGTCCAGTAGTTTAGTCTGAATCGCTCTACACACACACACAGACACACAGACACACATACACCACGGCCCTCGTCTCGATTCCCCCCTCTACGTTAAAACATTTAGTCAAAACTTGACTAAATGTAAAAAGAATAACGACGCCAGTAAAGGTGGTGGTGATGATGATGATGATGATGATGATGATGATGATGATGATGATGATGATGATGATGATGATGATGATGATGATGACGACGATGAAGATGATCAAAGGGACGAAGAGTCATTCATAAGACACGGTAGTCATCCAAACTCTTCTTTTTTGAAGCGCCTTTTATTTTAAATGTCTGCATGCTAATGAAAAGCAGTGATTTCTAATTAGATGCAGAATTAGACGTCAGCAAGGAATATAATTATACTTTTCCCTCGGGTTCCAATCGCTTCTCGCTCAACCGCAATTTCAACTCAAAGCCATGACGTTCCCCACACAAGGCTTTGATAACGAACGGATAAGGGGCGTAACTCCTTAGTCATATTACAGTTGAAAATTCAAAGCGGGTCGACTTCACTCAATTTCTTGGCATCAGAGGCTTGACATAAATTAGGAAAACAAATGGATGGACCCATCATGGACCAACTAAAACGCTGTAGGGCAGAATTAATATTTTCATGGTATTTTTCAACGTTCTCAGCGTCACTTTAGGAAGTGGCGTTCTCAGCGTGCAGAAAGTGAGCGTCAAGTCCCTTTGTATCAACAACGAAAATCTTTGCATCTTTGAATGAATCGAAACGCTCAGTCCATGAGTACATTATAGGGGTGACGCTAGGCATTGGCCTTCAGGATATCTGTGTGTGTGTGTGTGTGTGTGTGTGTGTGTGTGTGTGTGTGTGTGTGTGTGTGTGTGTGTGTGTGTGTGTGTGTGTATGTGTGTGTGTGTGTGTGTGTTTGAGTTTCGTACCCCACGTGAAGCAGGGCCTTTCCATCTTTTTTTTTTTTGGTGGTCAGATTTGACAGTTTGATTTCTTGTCGATTCCGTGAAAAAGTGATGTGGTCTTCATGTCAGTCAATCGAAACTTAAAGGCCAACATCCAAAAGAATTTTTCTCCTGGAGCGACCTAAACTTGAACCCGTCGCTATTCTTGCATGTCTGTTTACTTCGTGCTGCACGCAAAAATCGAGCGACTTCCTTGCCGCGTGGATTGACGAAGCTATTTTATTCTCGTGACTGAAAACACTGCAGTGCGTGCAGTTTTTGATGAGCCGCAGGAGCTGCGACTCATATGGTCTCGGCTCGAAAGCTGTCTGTGGAGGCTGCGTGCTATAATTAGCTGACCTGCTGCGCGAGCAGTCACTGCAGAGTTTTGAAATATCTTTGTAACACGTTTTATTTTATGCTCCTCAAGAATACAACTTTGGGCAACGTGCCACGTAAAACTACACGCAACAAGGATTCAGTAGGTACCAAACATGCCTTGGTCAGAAGTAGAATGTAAATGAATCTTTATAAAGAAGTAGGCTACTTCAAACGACAGCCACAGCCACAGCCACGGTTGGGTTCACGGCATCAAACCGATGCGACTCTCCGTCATATCATACACGTAATCTATCAAATAGATGACTTATAAACATGTAAACTACATGTATACGTCTATCGTCGGACATAAGAAAGGAGAGCTTCCCCCGGGCCTGTGCATGTGTTGTTCGTTGTGCGTGTGTAAATGTACACAACAAACTGACGACAAAACTGAGACAGACCTCTTTCGCTTCAGTCTTGCAGAATTTAAAGACGAATACAGGTAAATCGTGCATTATACTAACTGTTTGGTAAAAGTATCAAACGTTTCTTTTTATAAATAAGTGGCAGGCTTACAGGAATACAAAGAGGCGCAAGTTGAAAGTAATGGATATCTCTCTGGAAGATGCCATCAGTCCAAGTTGTCAAATGAAATCAAAGATGACAGAAACAGAAGTTTTCCATACAAATGTTGGTGTTTCAAAGGAAGTTGGCATTCTTTCAGATAATGATATAGACTGTTTGTTATGAAGTTTCAACAAGCCAACATTCAAATGATTTTACTTCATCTACAGATTTTTTAAATTCAGCACTTTATAACTGTCATTATGAACTTGGAATCAGAGAGAAACCGTCTTTCCATTGCCATTCATGCCATAGATTTTTGTTTCAGAATCAATGTTTCACATGGCGTTCACAAGAGAGCATGCGAAGTTTCCGACAGTCTTTAGGATTTGTAAAAAAGGCCGTGTTTTGCTGTACACGCAAAAACTACCTGTCAAAAGGGAAAGTGCCTAACAGATTGCAACAACATTCCTATTTTAAGCTCAGCCACACGCCGACATGGAAGTTCAATGGTACTTTCAAACTTTTTCTTCTCTTCGTCGTATTTGATTTCTTTCTATTTCATAAGTCGAGTGCATATGATTTCGGCTCGTGTTCATCGTGAGATGGACTTAGTTTTTTTGTATTCTGTGGGTTCGACAGATTAACTAAATGTTGTAATTTCGCCTTACGCGACTTGTTCTTTCTCTGTTGGCAGCGTGTAATGCAGCTGGTTAGAAATTGAGTATTATTTTGCAAAGTGTGTACCAAAAGTTTGTCATGAGCTGCTTTGGGTTTGGGGTGTGGGTTGGTTTGATATTTCCTCCTTGCAGATCAAATCTGTATTCATTTTTGATGTTGTGTCTTATTTTGTGAAAGGAAACATGCAGACTGACTGAACGCATATATATAATTATGTAACTCATAAACACATGGGTGTAGTTATGTTCAAGAACACACACACACACTCACACACACACACATACACACACACACACATACACACACACACACACACACACACACACACACACACACACACACACACACACACACAACTGTGTAGATGTATCGTACACCTGATATATTAAATTGAAGTTCACGAAGAAATCGTGTTATTTGTGTGTCATTCAACATCTATCAGACAAATTGAAACTGGTACAAATATTCAATAATGTTGCGATGTGGAAATGGACATGATATCGCAAAAGATAGACAACGGCAAGATCATTCAAGTATGTACATGCTTGTTGATGTCTACTTAGGCGATGCTCAGAACACTAGTTAGATCTTCCGAGATTAAAAAATGACGATGATCTGTAAACAAACCAGGACAAGGAAAGAAAGACAAAACGTATTTGAAAACAAATCATACTATACAGATTGACAAACTGAAACTTCGAACTCTGTTGATATTTCACGGGAGATGAGGTATGGTGCAAACGTATATAATTATACTGACTACATTTTGTTACGTACTCATCAACAACAACAAAAACCGATATAACCAAAGGCACACACACACACACACACACACACACACACACACTTTGCTGATCAATGTCACAGGAAACGAATGAACAACAGAAAGCGTGATGAATTCCTGGCCAGAAATCAGTCACAAAGACCTGAAAGTCTGCTGAATGGAACTGGTAAATGTACACATTTGAACTGCTGTCGAAATTACTATGTAATACGATAGTCGGGTTTTAAAATTGGTAGCAAATTACAACCAATAATGATGTTTGTTGCTTCGGCATTGAAGCAATGTTCACTATTTACTAACAAAATAATGACGAAATAAACACAAAACCAAATCAGTGAGGCAGAGGGGACAAAAAGCCGAGCAGGTGTGTGTGTGTGTGTGCCTG
>NW_027129100.1:59142-86642 GCF_037325665.1 Littorina saxatilis
TGCGTTTCTGTGCACAATAAAAAAAAAACACGAAATAAAAAGCAAGCAAGCAAGCATCGAAGCAAGTGAGCAGCCACCCAACCAAACAACACATAAGAACACTCAGACACAGCGTCAAACTCACAGACGTAGAAACATGAACAGATGTACAGACAGATACACTGGGAGACAGACACAGGCATGCAGATAGACAATTTGAAAAACACTAGCAAACAAATTAGTATGTCACACGCTTTCCTTCTTTGCCACTACTAAAGCAAACGTGTGCAAGATTGTATGTTACACGCTTTGGAGCATGTGCAAGAACGGATTCAAACTCGAAATCGTCCCCCCAAAAGCCCCAAAATGCACACACGACTTTTATTTCTCCTGCTGTTATCGTTTCTTCTCTTTACAAATTCTTCAACGCTCAGAATACTGAAAACGGCATCCCAGACGACAGTACTGTTTCCATGCGGCGAATTTAGCTGCCCTTGGAAAGTGGCTCGCTCAGGAGGCCTGTTAGTCTGACACTATAAGGACAGAGTTCAGACATAGATGACAAAGATCCCGGAAAGAACAAACATTTCGCGGATGCAGACACAGAAAGACGTCATGAAGATTGCGATGCTTCAAAAGATACAGACTGTGACGATGACTGTGACGTCATTCACATATACCGAGACGTCATTTATAGTTGTTCGGTCACTTTCGTCAAAAAGTAGATCTCTCCACAATGGCTGCTCCTGTGTTTAGGTTTATCAAGCGTGAAAACGCAAAACGTGTTTGTTCTCTCCTCTGTTGAAGCTGTGAGACATAATCGCTATTACGAGCTAGTCGTGTGCCACTGAGAGTTTTCTTGCACACTCGACTGCTGCTGTTTCACTCCGGCTAAAGCCGTCGTGAAACATCTACAGTCTCGTGTGCAAGAAAACTCTCTGTCACACGACTAGCTCGTAATAGCGGGTAATGTCCACGTTACAGAGTGATTATTTTGTCTGTTGTAATTATTGTGTATGTTAAATGTAACGTTGTTATTGTACATTAACTATTTTATAGTTTCTCACACACACACACACACACACACACACACACACACACACACACACACACACACACACACACACACATTCACTCACTCAGTGCTATTGTAAGTCAGGGAAACAAGTTAAATTACTCTTGTATGTAGTTTTATAGTTTAAGCCGATGGCAGTAAAGTATCTTAGGTATTTTCCTGTTGGACTGGTTTGCTGACCAAACCAGGCAACCGGATAACTGTCAACTGTTTGTATTTTATCTGTACTAGAAGAGTTTTGCTGCGGGATGGATGTATCGCTTCTGTAATGTAGAATACGCACCAATCAGGAGCGTACAGCAATCTTTTGTCATAAGCTTACTGCGCATGCGTGATAACGTGATTATTGACATTACCAACGGAACTGGAAGACATTACAGTCAATAAAGAATCTGGAAAAACCAACGTGACTGCCTTTATCTGCATGACTGATGCAACCACTCTGAACTAACTGCACAGAATGTACAGCAGGGTTACATCCACACCCACACCCACACACACCCACACACACACCCACACCCACACACACCCACACACACACACAAACACACACACACTCACACACACACACCCACACACACACACACTCACACACACACCCACACCCATACACACCCACACACACACACACACATACACACACTAACACACACACATACATACACACCCACCCACACTCACACACACACACATACACACACACACACACTCGCACGCACGCACGCACACACGCGCGCACACACACACACACACACACACACACACTGGCACACACACACACACACACACACACACACACACACACACACACACACAAAGAGAGAATTTCAAACATTGCTTGAAAGATGGTCCACTTCTTTAAACAGACAAAAGAAGCAGAAGATACGAGTATTACCAGTCTTTAATAACTGTCATTACCTCGTACGTAACAGTCATCGCTGGTCTCCGCCTTTCCAGGACTGGTTGTGTCATCCAGAAATCCTGTAAGGGTGAGAACAAGCTCTGGCGTGGTCTGATGAATGTTCCCTTTCACAGCATGTGTCAGTTAGGCCAGTAGGTTGATAGGTCACATGCTAGATCTGTGTGTGTGTGTTTGTGTGTGTGTGTGTGTGTGTGTGCGTGTGTGTGTGTGTGTATGTGTGTGTGTGTGTGTGTGTGGGTGTGTGTGTGTGTGTGTTTGTTTGTGTGTGTTGTGTTTGTGTGTTTGTGAGTGTGTGTGTTTGTGTGTGTGTGTCTGTGTGTGTGTATTCGTGAGTGCGTGTGTGTGTGTGTGTGCGTGTGTGTGCGTGTGTGTGTGTGTGTGTGTGTGTGTGTGTGTGTGTGTCTGTGTGTGTGTCTGTGTCTGTGTGTCTGAGAGTGTTGTGTGATATGCGTGTGTGTATGTGTGTGCTAATTCGTTTGTGTGTTTGAGTGTGTGTGTGTGTGTGTGTGTGTGTGTGTGTGTGTGTGTGTGTGTGTGTGTGTGTGTGTGTGTGTGTGTGTGTGTGTGTGTGTGTGCTGTGTACAATAGATGTCTGTGTTTTAATCGCTCTCAGCCTGTTTGGTGTACATTAGAAGTCACTTTGCATGAAAAACAAACCCGAAAATCAAAACAGGTCGGCCAACTTTGTTATGAACAAATAAAAATAAAATTCAGGTCTAAAGGTTTTCCGCAGCCAGTCATTGTATATGTATTGTTTTTCTGTCAACAAGCTTTGGTCGTGTACACATAATCGTTACAGCAAATTTTTATATAAGTTCAGGTATATTTGAAAACATTACCGCTTTTCAAAACCCCAGTCTGGTTTTTTTTTGACACCTCTATAATTCAATCAATCAATCAATATGAGGCTTATATCGCGCGTATTCCGTGGGTACAGCTCTAAGCGCAGGGATTTATTTTATTTTTTTTATTTTATGCAATTTATATCGCGCACATATTCAAGGCGCAGGGATTTATTGATGCCGTGTGAGATGGAATTTTTTTTACACAATACATCACGCATTCACATCGGCCAGCAGATCGCAGCCATTTCGGCGCATATCCTACTTTTCACGGCCTATTATTCCAAGTCACACGGGTATTTTGGTGGACATTTTTATCTATGCCTATACAATTTTGCCAGGAAAGACCCTTTTGTCAATCGTGGGATCTTTAACGTGCACACCCCAGTGTAGTGTACACGAAGGGACCTCGGTTTTTCGTCTCATCCGAAAGACTAGCACTTGAACCCACCACCTAGGTTAGGAAAGGGGGGAGAAAATTGCTAACGCCCTGACCCAGGGTCGAACTCGCAACCTCTCGCTTCCGAGCGCAAGTGCGTTACCACTCGGCCACCCGGTCCTTTGAATTTAGCACAAAGGACAATGGCATTATCCCGTTCCCTGTTACCTCTCCCAAGCACAAGGTTTAGCTACGAGGTACAGGGCTCTGACTTCTCTGGAGGCGGCGACTGCTCTGCTCTTGGGGTTTGTCAAAAAACACTTGTGCGACCACTTTAATGCTTCTGAGGTTTTCTCCTGTGTTGCACACACTGCGATATATCTCAGTCTGGCACACATGGCAGAGTAGTACAGAGTAACATTGCAAGGCTGCAATTAAACACCACAAAGCTGCATACATCACCATATAGTTATCAATGCATAACTGTGAGTCACTGACGTTCAATAGAAACGGCTTTTGGTTTATCTACAGCAGGCTACTTTCTGTTCAGGCGAAGCGGCAAAGCACTGTATAAGGTTCACGCCTTTGTTGTCAAAGGGAGAGAAATAAACGAGAAATAATTCGTTGGCCTTGACCAACGCTGCGCACGTTTACACAGGCTCTTATATTTCCTCTTATATTGCAAAATAGTGCATATATATTCAATACATAAGGCGCTAAAGCCAGAGCTACGGAATCGCGGATATAAAAAGGAACCGTTCGCTTCTTCGTGTGATCATCGTTAACTAGGGTAATCGTTTCAAGAGAAGAAAAATATGGATAGCAGCGAAGTGACGGAAGTTACTAACTTACCTCAGCATATTCGCGAGGAGGTTTTTGAAACATTTTGGAAAAGTGGCCAGCGAGGCTCGGCCAATATTCTATCGGAAGGCCAGAGCTGTGCTTACGTCGTTGCGGCCTTGATATTGTCGGACGGCGGCGGCCAAAGGCGATACCTCATCAGCAAAAGTACTTCCAGCGGCCCTCACGCCGAAACAAAGATGGTTCGATTCTTGAAAATGAAGCTTGATGAGGGGACGCTCGGGTCAGGCCAGACCATCGTGATGTACATGAACTTTTCTCCGTGTCAGAATTGCAGCAGACAGCTCTGCGATCTAAAGCGAAACAAGCTGAATCTTCACAATGTAGGACTGGAGTTTTTTGTGGCCCATTTGTACTCTGCCTTGCAGATTACAAATTTGTGCTGTCGGGGCTGGGTAAAGGGAGTGGAGGGTAAGGATAAGGGGGAGGGGGGAGGGGTTAAGCGAGGGGTAAGAGAGACGAAAGAGAAAACTGGACAGGGAACAGTCACTGCCTGAAGTATTCAATAAAGCCACACACACAAAAAAAGAAATTACCACATAATTATGCAGGTTTTCAATTCATATTTTTGCAAAGTATCTGCACAAGCATGTGTGCCTCTGTGAGTATGTTCGTGGCTGCTTTCATGGGGTGCCTGTATCCTCAGGAATTTGAGGATTTCTTTTATCTCTCTTTTTCTGACACCGTTGATTTAACGTCATTTTTACAGGACATTTTTTTTTCCTTTCAGTTATAAGTTGTAGTAGTTTGACCTTATTGTTTTAGGACAAGTAGAGCTCGTTCACCAGTAGCAAAGACTCACTCAGTCCGTCAGTGTGTCTGAGTGTGTGTGATGAGGGGGGGGGGGGCTCTTCCGTTACCGGCCACCTGCAATGTACGAACAGGTTTGCACTGGCCCAAGGGTGTCCGTTCACGAGAGGGACTGCTGTAACAGCAAAACTAGTGTGAAACATAAGTAATCAATTTATCCACTTGACTATATTCACAACAAGGACCTATCACTCTTCTTTGCATGTTTTTATCTTATGCCTACGGATTTTCAAATACTCTGCAACACATGTGACCCAAATTCAACATGTGCCCGTACAATACCGCTTCTTTTATGAAAACATTGCTTCGGCCATGTTGATTTTAATCAACCAAGTTTCTTGTTATATTTCCACTTGGATTGCCAAACTCTGCACATGTACTCGGTACATGAGGCAGTAAAGTCAGAGCTACGGAATCGCGGATATCAGAAGGAACTGTATGCTTCTTCGTGTGATCGTTTACTGGGGTAATCGTTTCAAGTATGACAGGGTGCATCGTCACCAATGATAGAGTTATTATTATGTACGGTCATTTATTTGTCCCTCTCTTTCAGTCCCTGTCTAATGGTCCACCCCCTGACCCATAGTGTCTGCCGTTAGGTTCTCGCTGTATTGTCTTAGCTGGTGGATGTGTCTAGATGCGGGGCCCCTAATTGGTTGATTGTTTAAACTGTAGCTCGCTAATCAGAGACGAGTTGCCCAGAGCGGTCTGCCTCGGGTCGCCCGCAGTGCGCATGAAAGAAAGCTGTTTCTTGGGGCAGTTCAGGAAAGCGCTCGCGAAGCTCTCAGCGAGCGGCTTTGGAATATGCTCGCCCACCGCGGGCTTCGTATTCCAAGATGGCGGCGGTGTTTACACTGCGATGCCGTGTAGCGTGTCGCGGTCTTCTCGGCGTGGTTTTCGACGTGACCCGAGGGATCCACCGCTTGTCAAGGTTCAGGGACTACCCCAGCTACATTTCCCATCATAACTACGTTCTGTCTGACGATTTCACTGACCGAATCGTCTGCTAGTTTAAGAAGTGCAACTATTTTCATATATCGCAGCATTCGTGCTTTCTTCGTCGCCATCTTGAAGCGATTTTCCTCGTTATGAGCCCGTTGCATAGACCAATCCAGAGCGACTTTGCTCTGAGCGGGCCACTGTGATTCTGCCATGCGTTGCTCAGAATCACAATAGCCCGCTCAGAGAAAAGTCGCTCTGGATTGGTCTATGCAACGGGCTCACAACAGGGCAAATCGCTTCACGATGGCGACGAAGAAAGCACGATTGCTGCGAGATATGAAAAAAGTTGTACTTCTTAAACTAGTAGACGATTCGGTCAGTGAAATCGTCAGAGAGAATGTAGTAATGATGGGAAATTTAGCTGGGGTAGTCCCTGAACCTTGAAAAGCGGTGGATCCCTCAGGTCACGTCGAAAACCACGCCGAGAAGATCGAAACAAGCTACACGGCATCGCAGTGTAAACACCGCCGCCATCTTGGATAACGCGGCGGGCGGTGGGCGAGCATATACCAAAGCCGCTCGCCGAGTGCTTCGCGAGCACTTTCCTGCACTGCCCTAAGAAACGGCTTTTTGTCATTCGCACTGCGAGCGACCCGTGGCGGTTCGCTCTGGGCAACTCGTCTCTGAGCAACGCATGGCTGTACAGATAGCGTGGGGCTGCGTGTGTGATATTCGTAGCGAGAGGTTGTGATTTTGGATTGTGTTGTTTGACTTATGATTGTGTTGCTGTATTAATCAGTACAGGGAGTGTAGTTTGAGCCATTATAACTTTATTTTGGTGAAGGATGCATTTGAGGAGTGTTTAAAACAAACTTTTATGTTGGCACAATCGTTTTGACAGTTGGTTTTATATCAGCGATGTGACGGAGGATCGGTTTGAAGTTCTGTGACGAGTTGTGTAAACGTGTGCGGCTGTACATTGAGGAGTGAACTACACTGCCTTCTGGTATATATGTTAAAATAAAGTCACGTTACTGCAACCCTTGACTTGGCGTATCTATGTGAATGTTTCCTGGTCTGAGCACCACTTCCACTCCACCCCCCCCCCCCCCCCCCCCCCTTCACACAAAAGAAAAATATGGATAGCAGCGAAGTGACTGAAGTTACTAACTTACCTCAACATATTCGCGAGGAGGTTTTTGAAACATTCTGGAACAGTGGCCAGCGAGGCGGCAGGGCCTATATTCTATCGGAAGGCCAGAGCTATGCTTACGTCGTTGCAGCCTTCATATTGTCGGACGGCTGCGGCCAAAGGCGATACCTCATCAGCAGAAGTACTTCCAGGGGCCCTCACGCCGAAACAAAGATGGTTCGATTCTTGAAAATGAAGCTTAATGAGGGGATGCTCGGCTCAGGCCAGACCATCGTGATGTACATGAACTTTTCTCCGTGTCAGAATTGCAGCAGGCAGCTCTGCGATCTAAAGCGAAACAGGCTGAATCTTCACAATGTAGGACTGGAGTTGGTGGTGGCCCATCTGTACAGGGTCACCAGCCACAGGGAAGACGCTGAGATACATTGCCAAGGACTTCGGAATGTGCGAATGGCAGGCGTCGTTATCAGAGCGTTTAACTGTTTTGGGCAGTGGGACTGGAGCACATTGGGGAAGCACATTTTGCACGTGCAGGGGAATTACATGCACTCTTTGAGTTCCAGAATACTACAAGATCAAAACTTGAGAAAGCAGCTTGAAGATCGAGTCATGCACGAAGGTAAGGTTAACAGGAGTGCAAATATAGTTATGATAATTTTGGTATGATCACTAAGTAAGCTTTGAATGAATAACCGTGCGCGTGCTGACAATAATTCCTATCATTGTCCCTTCGATTCATTTATAACGAGCTGGGTGAGCTGGTTGACACGAAACAAACACACTTGGAGCTTGTCGGTAGGTGACTTTCTCCTGTTTGAAGGAGGAAGGGTACAAATGGATAATCAAAAGCAAACCTAACAGAAACACTCCACGATTCCGCGCCTCTTCTCATTGGCATATCCACAGACAACGACAGAGTGATTCAGTGATTGGTGTTGGTGTTGTTGTTGTTGTTGTTGTTGTTGGTGCTGGTGCTGGTGCTGGCGGTGGTGGTTTTGGTGTTGGTGTTGTTGTTGAACACTACTACTATTACTCCTACTACTGCTACTACTACTACTTCTACCACTACTACTGCTGCTGTTGCTGCTGCTGCAACTACTACTACTACTACTGCTGCTACTACTACTTCTACTACTACTACTACTACTACTACTACTACTACTACTACTACTAATGCTACTGCTACTACTGCTACTGCTACTACTACTACTACTATTACTACTACTACTACTACTACTACTACCACTACTACTACTACTGCACTGCTCAGCTGTAGGTTTGATTCATTTGACTTCTTTTCTTTGGGAATGAATGGCTAAATGTATGACTGAATATTGAATGAATATTAGTGAATGGTTGTATTACTTATATTGGTGTGACTTTGTCTCTACCATTTACATCACCCGACAGGACGGAGCCAGGTGATGAATAATGACAGCGATGTGAGATACAGCTTGGCCATGTCTCAACAGTCCAGCGAAGACATTGACAACATTTCTACAAATTCAGGTAAGAGACGCCGACAGAGGAGACAGACCTTCACTGCATGAGGCAGTAACAAAATTGATCAAATTACAACGACACGTTTTTGTTTAAAAAAAATCTGATACCGGTGTGAATTTGCGACAATAATTCAGCAAGAAATTCCTACTTTGACACTTGGTATGTGTACAGGTCAAGGTATGTTCTTGTGGCTAAAACACAACACACACACGCACACACACACACACACACACACACACACACACACACACCACACACACACACACACACACACACACACACACACACACACACACACACACACATGGGCAGATCTGTGACAATATAAATGGCCCTCTTTACACGGGGATACAGGTATCTTCGAGCTATAAAAGTCGACATAAAAAAACCTGTAAGAAGGGTAAGCAACGACACTGTTTAACTCATTGTCTCCCAGGTACGGATATATAGACTGTTAGCTTCAGTCGCTTCCTGTAACGTCCATCTAACGCCTGCATTCCAGCTTGTTGATACACAGTTACTACACAGTTACTACAATTCTGAGTGACCTGCTGCAGCACAGCTGGTCTCGGCTAAAAAAAACAAACCTTGATCAACATAGGTGGGGTAGAAAGTGTTAAGTTGTTGTTGCCCGGAGCTCTCATGGTGACCTTGGTCTTAGTGTTCCTGTTCGATCCTTCTCTGAATAGTAGTTCTGCCCTAAGTCTTCAACGTGTGACGTTCTGGGGGGTCGACGGAGGGACGTGGTGGCGGTCTGCTCTCTGGAGGGGACGCTCACTCAGTCTGGCTCCGCGACTTAAAAGTCAATGTCGTTAGTAGGGGGCATAGTAGGTAAGTGGGCTGCGTCCGTTAGCTCGGGACAGACCCACTACTGAACACCGTCGAAGTGACTCAGCAGAAGTGCAGTGTCATCTTCCGAGGGTAGCCTACCGCAGCGACCCGACATCCCTCCCTGGAGCGTCTGTAAAATCGACAAGTCTGGCAGCGGAACGAAATTCAGAGGTGGTCGGAGCAGTGAGTGCAGGGACGGGGCGGTGTGAGAGCACAACGGGACAAGGAACAGGTGTAAAGACGGAAAAAAAACACGAAAAAAAACCTTGTTGTTGTTGGTATGTATCATCGTTTGTTGTTATCGCAGGACGGGAAGACACATCGAGTGATGACGACGAAGCTGACAACGACGATACCTCCACCATCCTAACCGACGCTACCATCACAAACCCAACAACAAACAACTTCATCATCTACAATGACGCTGAAATCAACATAGCCGGCATCCCCAGAATGAATACCTACAGTGACAACAGGGAGGCTGTCCCCCACCAGACACGAGGACAAGATCATCGGTCTTCAGTGAATCTCGCAAGATCAGGTATTATACAAATCAAATATTGCCAGTAAAAATTACCCATATTAGCTGCTGCAGCAAAAGGAACAGAAACAACAGAAGTACACCACAGCAGCAGCTGTTTAGTATTCTCTTAGGTCAGTTTAGTATTCTTTTAGCTCAGGTTAGTATTCTCTTAGCTCAGTTTAGTATTCTTTTAGCTCAGGTTAGTATTCTCTTAGGTCAGGTTAGTATTCTTTTAGCTCAGGTTAGTATTCTCTTAGGTCAGGTTAGTATTCTTTTAGCTCAGGTTAGTATTCTCTTAGGTCAGGTTAGTATTCTTTTCGCTCAGGTTAGTATTCTCTTAGGTCAGGTTAGTATTCTTTTAGCTCAGGTTAGTATTCTCTTAGCTCTGTTTAGTATTCTCTTAGCTCAGTTTAGTATTCTCTTAGTTCAGGTTAGTATTCTTTTAGCTCAGGTTAGTATTCTCTTAGGTCAGTTTAGTATTCTTTTAGCTCAGGTTAGTATTCTCTTAGCTCAGTTTAGTATTCTTTTAGCTCAGGTTAGTATTCTCTTAGGTCAGGTTAGTATTCTCTTAGCTCAGGTTAGTATTCTCTTAGCTCAGGTTAGTATTCTCTTAGGTCAGGTTAGTATTCTCTTAGCTCAGTTTAGTATTCTCTTAGCTCAGGTTAGTATTCTCTTAGCTCAGGTTAGTATTCTCTTAGTTCAGTTTAGTATTCTCTTATGTCAGTTTAGTATTCTCAGTCTTAGCTCAGGTTAGCATTCTCTTAGGTCAGTTTAGTATTCTCTTAGGTCAGTTTAGTATTCTCTTAGCTCAGGTTAGTATTCTCTTAGCTCAGTTTAGTATTCTCTTAGCTCAGTTTAGTATTATCTTAGCTCAGGTTAGTATTCTCTTAGGTCAGGTTAGTATTCTTTTTGCTCAGGTTAGTATTCTCTTAGGTCAGTTTAGTATTCTCTTAGGTCAGGTTAGTATTCTCTAAGCTCAGGTTAGTATTCTCTTAGCTCAGGTTAGTATTCTCTTAGCTCAGTTTAGTATTCTCTTAGGTCAGGTTAGTATTCTCTTAGCTCAGTTTAGTATTCTCTTAGCTCAGGTTAGTATTCTCTTAGGTCAGGTTAGTATTCTCTTAGCTCAGGTTAGTATTCTCTTAGGTCAGGTTAGTATTCTCTTAGGTCAGTTTAGTATTCTTTTAGCTCAGGTTAGTATTCTCTTAGCTCAGTTTAGTATTCTTTTAGCTCAGGTTAGTATTCTCTTAGGTCAGGTTAGTATTCTCTTAGCTCAGGTTAGTATTCTCTTAGCTCAGGTTAGTATTCTCTTAGCTCAGGTTAGTATTCTCTTAGGTCAGTATTCTCTTTGCTCAGGTTAGCATTCTCTTAGCTCAGGTTAGGCCCCCCCCAAAAAAGTAGTCTGTTTACGGTAACATAGGACAAAACAAGTCGCGTAAGGCGAAAATACAATATTTAGTCAAGTAGCTGTCGAACTCACAGAACACGTGGAATTGACAAGAAGAGCGGGGTATTCGTTGCGCTGAGAAGGATAGCACGCTTTTCTGTACCTCTCTTTGTTTTAACTTTCTGAGCGTGTTTTTAATCCAAACATATCATATCTATATATTTTTGGAATCAGGAACCGACAAGGAATAAGATGAAAGTGTTTTTAAATTGATTTCGAAACAAAAAATTTGATAATAATTTTTATATATTTAATTTTCAGAGCTTGTTTTTAATCCGAATATAACATATTTATATGTTTTTGGAATCAGCAAATGATGGAGAATAAGATAAACGTAAATTTGGATCGTTTTATAAATTTTTATTTTTTTTTACAATTTTCCGATTTTTAATGACCAAAGTCATTAATTAATTTTTAAGCCACCAAGCTGAAATGCAATACCGAACCCCGGGCTTCGTTGAAGAGTACTTGACCAAAATTTCAACCAATTTGGTTGAAAAATGAGGGCGTGACAGTGCCGCCTCAACTTTCACGAAAAGCCGGATATGACGTCATCAAAGACATTTATCAAAAAAATGAAAAAAACGTATGGGGATTTCATACCCAGGAACTCTCATGTCAAATTTCATAAAGATCGGTCCAGTAGTTTAGTCTGAATCGCTCTACACACACACACACACACACACACGCACGCACACACACACATACGCACATACACCACGACCCTCGTTTCGATTCCCCCTCGATGTTAAAATATTTAGTCAAAACTTGACTAAATATAAATAGGGTCGGTAGGTCGGGATTTAATTTAAAAAAAAATAAATTCTTCTAAAAAACCGTATTTTTACGTTATTTTGCCAAAAAACAAAGACCTTTATTTTTCATTTTTTTTCATTTATTTCTTTTCCCAAATGCCCAAAAAAAGTCTAGGGTCGCGCGAAAAAATAGGGTCGGTCGGGATACCGTAAACAGCTTTAGTTTTTTTATTTTTAGCTCAGTTTATATTTTCTCATCCATTTTCAGGTTGTGAGTCGAAGACGAGCATATTGATCAACTGTTCTGATAACTATAACCTTTATCAAGAACTATCTGCTTTGGATTTCTTCTGAAAAGGTTTTGCACTTGTTATGGGTTAAAATTCCGACCAAGCTGTCAACAACAGAGATGATACTTTTACCACGTCATTTGAGTGTCGTTCATCGTGCTATTTTTACATTTAGTCAATATTTGACTCACTGTACGTATTTCCGGAAGACTTGGAATCGAGAAAAAATGTGTGTTTGTGTGTGGGTGGGTGTGTGTGTGTCTTTGTGTGTGTGTCTTTGTGTGTGTGTGTGTGTGTGTGTGCGTGTGTGTGTGTGTGGTGTGTGTGTGTGTGGTGTGTGTGTGTGTGTGAGTGTGTGTGTGTGTGTGTGTGTGTATGTGTGTGTGTGTGAGTGTGTATGTATGTGTGTGTGAGTGTGCGATCGTGCGTGCGTGCGTGCGTCTGTGTATATATATGTGTGTGTGTGTGTGTGTGTGTGTGTGTGTGTGTGTGTGTGTGTGTGTGTGTTCACGTATTTATAACAGAAATTAACGGGATATCATTATTTATTGCCCAAATCTAAAAAATATAGATGTGTTTTGTTAATTCTGAAAAAGCGCTCAAAAAAAATGAAAATCTGTTTATGCAAATAAGGTTCACAGCTTATTTTACCGAGACAACCCCAAGACCTACCGTTGAAATATATAAAGTGTGTTCAAATTGGTTAAAGGCACAGTGCAGCTCACAGCCTTCGTTTTGCGTTTTTGTTGCTGCTGAGTGCAATTACAGTTCAAAAATCCTCCTATGGTAGTAAAACAAACCCAAAACTACCCAACGACGACATCTGTGAAGCTCGACAGTTTCTTGTTCACGCGAGTGCATAAATTAACCTAGTTATCATAGTGGTGTTTGGTCGGAGTTCGATTCAACTGAGTGATTCCGGCCTCCATTTTGTTTTACACAAACTCATGATGATGTCTGACATAGTTTGCCACTAGTAGCGTGTCTTTTTGTGCATGATGTGATCTACCTGATCTAAATTTAGATCCAAAAATAGGTCAAGACCAGCCGGGACAGAGTCCGAAATTAATTCGTAAAAAAAAATCGCAGTTCTTGACTCTTTGGGTGCAAGTCAATGAAACTTGGTAGTTCTTCTAACGGATAGCTGCCTAAGCTATGACTAAAAGCCCCAGGGGCTCCGTGCACCTGGATTTGACAAGTTCAGTACCTTTAAAACAACATTTTATTCATAAACACACGCATGATAATACAACAACAAGTATAAAACTTATAAGTGCGCACAGAGCATAATTGTAAAGTTATGATGTTGCGCTATATAAATGCTCATTTATTATTATTATTATTAATCACACCTGTTATTTCATGGCGGGATATGACTAACAAACTATGGCGACAGATATCTTCTTGAATAAAAAGGAACAAGTGTGTTCATATTCATTCTTCTAGGCCAACAGATTGACTAAATGTTTCGATATAGCTTCACATAACTTGTTTATCGTGTGTTGCAGGTCTGGCGACTTGGGAACACGCAAAGCGACTGATGTTTTTGCTGCCTTTCATCGCCTTGGGTTTGGTTCTCTTGGGCATTCTGGTGTACGCCCTTTCTTCTCCTCTAATTCTCTCAGGGTTGACTGTCTTGTTTGGGCTGTCAACATTTCGGCCACGAGAACACCTTCTACCATGGCATGAAGCCGTTAGAGATGTTCCAAAAGAACTGGTTTGCAGCGTCTTAGCTGTGTGGATCATGTTATTGGATGTTATTTATGCCGTGGCGATAGTGGTGTGTGTGTGGTGTTCTAAGCTGCTTGAGTGATCAATCCGTTTGCTCTTCCACTTTTTCACTACAATGGGCGGTTCTGGTGAGGTTATGCCCCTTCTTTCTGTCGGCTGGTAACAGGCGGAACCTCGCGGCAAGATCACACGAGAAAGGGGAAAAAACGTGCATTGGTCCCAAATAGCATGTCGCTTTGGTAACAGTTCGTGTGTAAGTCGTGCATTTTATACGGTAAAAAGACAAAATTTATCATTAATCATCATAACAATTCATTACACTGTATATCACGTGCTGGCATTCCATTCTTTCCATACCATCCCGAAGAAGGCAGTTACATGCCGAGATATTGATTCAAACTTACCTAACCTGGTTACTGGTGTGTTTTCTTTTTATTTAAAGGTAAAAAGACAATGGTAACAGGCAGAACCTCGCGGCAAGATCACAGGAGTTGTCTCGCGTTATCACCGGCCCCAGAAGCGCTCATTGAAACTTTCGCTCAAAAGTTCCAGTCGTAACGTTCTGAGTTGTGCACACAAGGTGTGGCTTGAAAGTTAAAGGCATGGTTCTTTACTTCCGGTATTAACGATCTGACTCACCATCTCACATCTGACTCACCATCTCACATCTGACTCACCATCTCACATCTGGACAGGCTTTTACATTGAAACAGATCATCTCCCTCTTAAACAATCACCAAAGCTCAACAGGCTGGGTGCATTCAGTGTAGAGTGGGATTTGTAAATGAATTAATTTTAGAGCCACTAGATTTAATCTACGAAAAAAAATTCTCAAATAAATCTCTTCACACTAATTAGTCAGAATGTTGAAGTTTGGGACGGGTCTAAGTGGAACAGAAGTCTTGTCACATCTGAAATAATGAACAGATCAGTTTCCATGACTACGCAGTCACCGCTTGCAGGACTGGTCGCGTTTTGAAGAAGTAATGTCTGGGAAAGAACAAGTTGGCGCTTCGAATGATAAATGTAGTATTTCAGAATACCAAGCACCTTTAATCACGAACAGGCGCGTGATCACACACAGAGAGAAAAACACAGACACACATACAAACAGACACTCCGACAAACATTCGCACAAAAGGCATGTGAACCCGGTCGCTGCCGCCTGGTGGGTTAAGGTGGAGATTTTTCCGATCTCCCAGGTCAACTTATGTGCAGACCTGCTAGTGACTTCACCCCCTTCGTGTGTACACGCAAGCACACGACCAAGTGCGCACGAAAAAGATCCTGTAATCCATGTCGGAGTTCGGTGGGTTATGGAAACACAAAAATACCCAGCATGCATAGTCAACGAAAGTGGAGTGAGCTGACTATGCTCTCAGAGTATAGTGTGGGGAACCCAAATGGGCAAACTGACGAGCTCACACGTAACCAGACAATTCTGGAACGCTGAAGAAGAAGAAGAAGCACATGTAAACACACTCGCGCGCACACATACACACACACACACACACACACACACACACGCGCGCGCGCACACACACACACACATACACACACACACACACACACACACACACACACACACTATGGCACACACAAAATGACACACCCCCACCAGGGCCGGACTACCGGGGGGGTTATGGGGGTTGCGCAACCCCCCCCCCTAGCCTAAACATGTACCTTACTTATTTAATTTTTTTTTTATTATTGCTTATTTTATGCTGTTTCATGCAAGGAGCGACCATTTTCCTATCTCAGAATATGACCTACCCGTCAGCTTCAGGGGGCTTCGCCCCCTGACCCCCACAACGAGGGGGGGTGGGGGGGTGGGTTCTAGGGTTTCCGGACCCCCCCTCAGCCAAAAAATAAAAATATTGAATGAGGTATGCATTTCTTTATTTTACATTGAGTTTCAATTTTTGGGGTATTAATCAGTGACAAAATCTGCTGCCTGAAACTGGTAATGATCATCCTCAGAATGCACCAGATTGCACCATTTTGCATCCTTTTTTTCAAAATTTTCCGGGGGGGCATGCCCCCGGACCCCCCTAGCAAGCTAGGCGCTTCGCGCCGTCAGCTCGGCGCTTTGCGCCTTCACACCCATATCTTCACAATATACTTTTGAAAAAAAAACAGTCATAAAATGAACTGATCCGCCCCTGTCGCCAGGGGGGACATCCCCCTGGGCCACCACTGGCAACCCCCCCCCCCTCCTCTTCGCCTAGTCCGGCCCTGCCCACACACACACACATACACACACACACACACACACATACATACGGACGAGGAGCACCTTAGGTACCGGTCATACGCAGACGGATCTGTGTGACTTCTGTACGTACGAAATCCACATTAGGTACCGTTTGGCTATACACAGTGTGTAACCCGTACGGACGAAGGCGTTAAGTACCTGTTTCCTATACACACTGATGGTTGTGTATAGTGTCAGTAAAGTGTGAATAGGTGAGGATGGAACTTTAACCGTCGATCACTTTACATGTATAACCTCAATTAATATGTTGCATGTTTTGCTTTTGATTTGTATGTTCCTTACTTTGTCATTTTGTTGTTTATGTTTATTTGCTTGTTTGCTTACTTGTCGATTGTTTGCTGGTTCGTTCGTTTACTTTGTTTATTTGTCATGTTGCTTTACTTGTTTATCATTTATTAGACATTTGTATTAGAAGTAAGGACCGGTTGTAAGAAAAGGCGTCACCTTAAACCTCTATCCTTGAAAAATAAAGTTCCATCATCATCATTATCTCTCTCTCTCTCTCTCTCTCTCTCTCTCTCTCTCTCTCTCTCTCTCTCTCTCTCTCTCTCTCTCTCTCTCTCTCTCTCTCTCTCTTTTTTTACATTTAGTCAAGTTTTGTCTGTGCCGGTGTGCGTGCGCGTGTGTAGAGCGATTCAGAGTAAACTACTGGACCGATCTTTATGAAATTTGACATGAGAGTTCCTGGGTATGATATCCCCGGATTAATTTTTTCTTTGTTTCGATAAATGTCTTTGATGACGTCATATCCGGCTTTTTGTAAAAGTTGAAGCGGCACTGTCACACCCTCATTTTTGAATCAAATTGATTGAAATTTTGGCCAAGCAATCTTCGACAAAGGTCGGACTTCGGTTTTGTATTTAAGCTTGGTCATTACAAATCTGAAAATTGTAAATAATTGTTTTTTTTATAAAACGATCCAATTTTACGTTCATCTTATTCTTCATTATTTTCTGATTCCAAAAACATATAAATATGTTATATTCGGATTAAAAACAAGCTCTCAAAATTAAAAATATAAAAAATTCTGATCAAAATCAAATTTCCGAAATCGATTAAAAAACAATTTCATCTTATTCCTTGTCGGTTCCTGATTCCAAAAACATATAGATATGATATGTTTGGATTAAAAACACGCTCAGAAAGTTAAAACGAAGAGAGGTACAGAAAAGCGTGCTATGCAGCACAGCGAAACCATCACCGCGCTAAACAGTCTCGTCAGTTTCACTGGGTTTTGCGCGAGCGGCGGACTACGGTCACTGTGAAAAAATGCAGTGCGTTCAGTTTCATTCTGTGAGTTCCACAGCTTGACTAAAATGTAGTAATTTCGCCTTACGCGACTTGTTTTTTTGTTGTTTTTTTAAATTGGAGAAAACCGGTTTCTTTTTTTGTTGGTTTTTTTGTGTGGTTTGCATGGTTGTTTATACAAAAAGCAATTGAGGAGCCATAGATGGTTACTTTTTTTTTCTCCTTTTTTTTCTTTTTTTGTTTTTCTTATTCTCGTCCATCCGCTCCCTCCCACCCCCCTCATAATATTCACAAACGTCATATATCACTTCACCTCATCTCGACTTATACATTACTCACAATCTTCTAATGTACATTTTATTTTCCAATAATGATACTATTCAAATCGTATCTATCACCATACTAATATTTACTAATACACATTTTTGCAATCAAAATAATGTGATTAAGTACCTTATTATTTTGGCATATATTACTAGGTTGATAACCAAACAAGACATCGTGTTCTGAGAGGTGCACATTTGATCCTGTATTTCTAAAAATATAATGGACAACATTTTCCCAAAAGCTCGTCAACTTCTCACATTGACAGAAAAAATGTTCAACATAATCAATGTGTTTACAAAATGTACATAATTTTGTTTCTCTAATTTTCATTTTATTTAATAATATTTTCGTGGGATAAATATTATGTAATATTTTTCATTGTAACAATCGCAATCTTTCTTCTTTTGTACATTTGCTTGCTAACAGCTGCCAATGACTGTGATCTAGTTTAACCTGATATTTATGTAACCAAAATGTAGCAGCGCAAGGCTCGCTCGCTTTAGACTGGACTATCAGCATGCGAATCTTTCTCGCGGAGGGGTTAATGATCACAGGGTTCCGTGTGTCAAGGTCATTATTGTGTTCGCCTGCTCGCGGGCTGGCTGTGTTTTTGCGAAGTGCAAGCGCTCGCACAGCAGTCTTCACTGCGCTGTACTCAAAAAATCTAGAGGGACTGTATCCTTTCTTTGTGCACAGCTGGTTAAAAGGAATCATATCTCCGTTAACCCAAATATCTTTCACCATATCTAAATGCGCTTCTATCCATTTTTTTAAATATAAGCTTTTATTTTTATAAACCACTTTTATATTGTTCCACAAACATTGATCGCCAAAGCGATCTTCTCTCTCATAAATCAATGCTTTATTATGGATTCATTTTAAGAGAACTTCTGTCTAAAAGTTTGATCGAATGCATTCAATACCTTGGTTTTAGTAGTGTTGTGGCTTTAAAACAAAGTAAATTTCTTCCCAATACCTGATAAAGACTTAACGGAATCGTTGTCCACGGTTCATGTTTTTGCTGTTGAAGTTTTGCTGCCCATGTCAGTAAAAAAGAAGTCTGCATATCGTGGACGTTTATCATGTTAATACCACCTTCTTCCACCACATTACACAATACATTTCGTTTAACTTTTTCAAAGGCTTTTGTATTTGAATACTTCCTTTTCCAGAGAAACCTGAACAAAATAGTATTCAACTTATCGAGAACTTTAACAGGGGCAAGAAGCGCCTGCATAACGTAAACAAATTGTGAAACTAAGAAGGACTTAATAATACATAATTTGCCGCTTATACTTAAATTTCTTCTTGACCATCTGCAAATGATTTGTTCAACTTTTTCAAGTCTTTTTGGACCAATTTTCCATAATTTCAGAGGCGGGGATGTCATTTTTAAAACTGACTAATTCCCATGATTTTAACCTGGGTATTCCATTTAATATCGCAATATTTCTCTTGACAGTTTTTACGCGATCCCTACCACATTGCTTCCGTTTCACTTTTATTTAATTTTAAGCGAGATATATTGGAAAAATCATCAATAATTTTCAAAACCGTTTCCATGTCGTTTTTATCTTGAAGTAAAACAGTTATGTCATCGGCGTACATAGCCAGTTTCAAAATACGCGATGTTTGTTCTGCAAAACCTACATCTGGTAAGGCAAATCCTTTAATATTGGGGTGACTTCGGATTTGTATTGCTAATAATTCTACACTTATTTCTTCCGAAATCCAACCCATATAATTTATGCAGCTCGTGGTGTTTGTCATTAAACCAATATGTAATGCTATTTGAGACCGTGGAAGAGCCAGGTTGGTTATTGCCCTTTTAACTTCTCTTAAAACTTTAATCCATTTAACACATTTTTCGCCAAAACCAAATTTTTTAAAGGACCAGACCACATAGTCTTTTGAGATGGAATCGTAGGCTCGGGCGTAGTCAAGGGCAAGTAATATACCTGCTTGATTTCTTTCATTAGCGTAATTAATGACATCATCAATTAATCTAATCAAGTTACTTGCCTTTCTTCCCTTAATACATCCTGTCTGATCTTCTGACACGAGGTCAGAAATAACACCAGATACGCGCTGCGATAAACATGTTGCCAGCATTTTATAATCTGTATTGGTTACAGATATAGGGTTTCCAATTCTTAAGGCTATCTCTCGGCAAATCTTTATCCTTATGGATCAACGTGATAACTGCTCTTTTCTGAGTATCTGACAATTCACCGACTCTAAATGCACTTTGAAGGGAATTAACCACCATCATTTTTACTTTAGGCCAACATTTTTTCATGAAACTTGTAGTCAATCCGTCTAAACCTGGTGACGAACCATTTTTTAATAAAGACAGCGCCCTGCCGATTTCTAACACGGTAAAATCAGTTTCCAAACCATATTTTCGTTCGTCATTTAACTGAGGAATATTTAAATTAAGAACTTTACTTTCAGCATCCTCCTCAACAAAATTCCCATTTTTATCAAACACGTTATTGTAAAATCTCACTTGCTCCTGTAAAATTCCTTTTTGCGTCGTTATTGAGAGCCATTTTCATCTATTAATCTGTCCATAAATTTTCAATCAGCTTTCACTTTTTCCATATTTAAAAAATATAATATCACTTCACATGCACAATTCTATATAACATATTACAACCAAACACAATAGCAAATAAGCAAAAAAACTCAGAACATGGTTTGAAAGGGTAGCTTTATTGGTCTTTTTTTCGAACGAATGTAAGGATCACTATATCCCGCCAAACCGCAACACGGTGGCCTAGTGGTAAGGCGTCCGCCCAGTGAGCGGGAGGTCGTGGGTTCGAACCCCGGCCGGGTCATACCTAAGACTTTAAAATTGGCAATCTAGTGGCTGCTCCGCCTGGCGTCTGGCATTATGGGGTTAGTGCTAGGACTGGTTGGTCCTGTGTCAGAATAATGTGACTGGGTGAGACATGAAGCCTGTGCTGCGACTTCTGTCTTGTGTGTGGCGCACGTTAAATGTCAAAGCAGCACCGCCCTGATATGGCCCTTCGTGGTCGGCTGGGCGTTAAGCAAACAAACAAACAAACAAACAAAATATATCTCGCCAACTAGAGTTATTACGGCTTGTTGATTTTGCCAATACAAAAGTCATTTTTTCTCACTTCATTGGTGCAAACAGTGTAATATTGTGTTGTAAATTCTATTGTTATGCGATTGTTGTTATATTTGTAAGCATAAGAGAGAGAGAGAGAGAGAGAGAGAGAGAGAGAGAGAGAGAGAGAGAGAGAGAGAGAGAGAGAGAGAGAGAGAGAGAGAGAGAGATTTTTCACTCCATCAAAGTATCTCCTTTTGAATAAATATAAGTCAGGGAATACGTCTAAAAATGGCCTCCAAATTCCAGGAAATATGTATATTACCTGGATATTTTAGGGAATATATATATATTCATTGAGTGAAACAGGGAATACGTATAAATCAAATCTCTTATATTATTAAAAGCTGCATCAAAAGGTGTGCAACATTGATATCGGGACTACACAAAATAGAATGTTTATATAATGGGTGGTGGTGGATAATGCTGTCTGGATTAAAATATAAAAAGAGGTAAACAGGTGGCGAACTGTTAAGTTTCACTGACGGTTTAGTCTTCAGTGACAATGCAAATAACAAATCAGAGGTGATTCTTGCTAAACATCAAGCTTTTATTTATTCGTATGAATTTAGCAATGAAAAACGGATTGACAATTAAGGGTAAAGAGAGAGGGGGGGGAGAAAGAAGGAGGGGGAGAGAGAGGGAGGGGGGAGAGAGGGAGGGGGGGGGGGAGAGGAACGGGGGAAGAGAGGCAGGGCGAGAGAGAGGGATGCGTGGGGCTGGCGGTGGGGGTTGGGGGGGGGGGGGGCGTGGAGAGGAGCAGCTAGTCGTAGAGCGGTTCGACTCGCGCAGTGGCTATACATTACACGGTTCGCGTGCCATCAATTAGCACGTCGTCAAGCAGGTAACCCGCTGAGAAACCTACTGGAGAGCTAGAGAGACAGCTGGACGCATTCCTTGTTTATGGTCAGCAGATTAATGTACTGCCACACTGAGATTGAAGTCGCAGAGGGTTACATCGGACTGGGTGGCCGAGTGGTAACGCAGTTGCGCTCGGAAGCGAGAGGTTGCGAGTTCGACCCTGGGTCAGGGCGTTAGCAATTTTCTCCACCCTTTCCTAACCTAGGTGGTGGGTTCAAGTGCTAGTCTTTCGGATGAGACGAAAAACCGAGGTCCCTTCGTGTACACTACATTGGGGTGTGCACGTTAAAGATCCCACGATTGACAAAAGGGTCTTTCCTGGCAAAATTGTATAGGCATAGATAAAAATGTCCACCAAAATACCCGTGTGACTTGGAATAATAGGCCGTGAAAAGTAGGATATGCGCCGAAATGGCTGCGATCTGCTGGCCGATGTGAATGCGTGATGTATTGTGTAATAAAAATTCCATCTCACACGGCATAAATAAATCCCTGCGCCTTGAATATGTGCGCGATATAAATTGCATAAAATAAAAATAAAATAAATAAATCCCTGCGCTTAGAACTGTACCCACGGAATACGCGCGATATAAGCCTCATATTGATTGATTGATTGACATCCTCATATAGTCACAGTATACTGACACCAGTCCTAGCATGATAGAGCGGCTGTCACTATAGGTGTCTCTCTTTGTGTGTCTGTATCATATTACTTGTGATCAAAACAAAAAATGCCTGATAGGAAACAAATAGAAAAAAATGTTATGACAGAGATTCCCCTAATATTTCCGAATGTCATTTCTACAATGACGCTTTGAATAACGTCTTGATAAAAGTTGGTTGACGTGAAATGTGGCTTGAAAAAAAAGAGCATTAAAACCTTTAACGTAATGCAACAAGCAGAGAATGCAGAGAATATGGAATATTAGCTGTCATAGGGGTACGATACCAGTTAATCACGTTTAACCGAATGTTTGGAGATTCGAGAGTGGAGGGTGTCATTATTGAAGAGAGAGAGAGATGGAGAGAGAGGAGAGTTGGGAAAAGAGAGAGTGTGTGTAAGAAGGTGAGAGACAGAGGGCGATGGGGAGAGGTTGAGTGATCATATGAGGGGTGTTGTCAATATTAGAAAGATAGAGGGGGAGAGAAGGAGAGAGAGATGGGAGGGTGAAGAAAGAGAGAGAGTGTGTAAGATGCCTCCATAAGAGATGTAGCCTAGAATAAAAGCAATGTCCCTCGATGCATGTATTATTTCTCTTAACGAGTATAAAATAAGTTATGTAAGTCATTTTTCGTAGGCCTAATATGAAAACAATAATGTTGAAGTCTGAATCCAGTATCATTATTTTGAACTGTTTCGGTCTATACATGTAGTCTGCTTAAAGCAGAACGCTTCCGTGTAGCATAAATATATATCTTTCATGTTCTCTTGGGACGGGCCAGGGAATGTGTTACAAACTAACGCTTGCTTATTAGCAAGCCCAGTCAGTTCTGTACGCGAGTAGTGAAACATGATAGCGGTCAGTGGATCAGTTACCAACATTCCTACTGACATCTGGTAGTGATTTAGTCTTGATGGTGATCGGTGCTTTCCTTCGTTAGCCACTGGACTTGTCAGTTACATTTTGACGATTATCTGAGCGACCCCTTTTACAGAAAATTCAAATAGCAACCGAACCCATTCATGGAAGATCATATAGGATGTACATTAGGTCCCTAATCACGAAGACGGTCACCTAGAAACTCGCTCAAATATGTGATTTTTCTTGATACATTGTTAACTAATCTAAAAGATTGGAGTTTTCCTAACAATACACACACACACACAACGTATTCGTTTTGATAACAAAAATAATGATATGGCATGTATCAATAGCCGGCATGTGATAAAGGGGTAACAAAATAATAATTAACAAGTGACCATAAGGATCCTAATACTTTCCGTTTATCATCTCGTGCTGTGGTTGTTGTTTTATTATTTAAAGTCTTCTTCATCGAAATGATAAGACATCTCGGGCTGATTGGTCCTGATATGGCTCAAAAGAGTCGGCTGGACCGAAAGCAAATATCAAGTAAAGTATCTGGGGCTGATAGAACATATAGACCCTAACGGGTGTAAAGTGAGCATATATTAAAACCCTTCCTGGCCGGATAATATGGTACCTAGGGTCACCAAAGTTCAGAGCTTCTCGGCATCGACTCCGATGAGCATGCTTCCGAATAGTGGTGTCACCAGTTTTATCAGTTTTGGAGAAAAGTGGGTGCAAACGAAAACATTTAAACCATGCCTGACGGGATAATGTTGGCACTAGGATCATCAAACTACAGAGCAAATCAATATCAATCACCACAAACTGGGGCCTTAATTTCGGAGAAAATAACTGTGTCCTTACTGGAGACAATTGAGTTTGTTTGTTTGTTTGCTTAACGCCCAGCCGACCACGAAGGGCCATATCAGGGCGGTGCTGCTTTGACATAGAACGTGCGCCACACACAAGACAGAAGTCGCAGCACAGGCTTCATGTCTCACCCAGTCACATTATTTTGACACCGGACCAACCAATCCTAGCACTAACCCCATAATGCCAGACGCCAGGCGGAGCAGCCACTAGATTGCCAATTTTAAAGTCTTAGGTATGACCCGGCCGGGGTTTGAACCCACGACCTCCCGATCACGGGGCGGACGCCTTACCACTAGGCCAACCGTGCCGGTTAGACAATTGAGTACATGTATACGAAATAGCATTTCCTGACGGGATAATTTTGAGTGACACCAGGGTCATCGATCCGCAGGACATAATTATGAGCGTTTATTCCCATGGACCTCGAGCTCATAGCCAAAATGAGTTTCAATAGCTTTACCCATTTGGGAGAAATGAGTACATATATATGTTAGTCATATTGAGAACAGACACAAGTCAAACGGGATAATTGCACTATGATCAACAAACTACTTCGTTTGAATGCAAATGTGTTGTTTGTCCCCCAGAGGGTGGACGTTTGCGTTTGTTCCGGTCAGTCTATATGTCACACAAGTCACTAAAATATCACTCACGCGAACTGTCAAGACGCAAAATAGATAAGTTGGTAAATTGCTCTCCTAACGTGACAAAACGAAAGTGTCTGAGGCAGGAGATCGAATCCCATTGGCGTCGTTAATTTAAAAAAAAAGCTCACAGGGTGACGCAGGGGTTTGTCGGACCTGTTCTTCTTAGGGGTTGGGGAGGGGGGAGGTGTTGCGTTGTTGTTGTTGTTTTTTGGGGGAGAAGAACATTGCAGTTATGATAAAAAAAAATTCTGTCAATATTTGTCCCGCGCTAATCTGTGTGAAATCGCTTACCGTTGCCAATCATAATTCATATATTAATACAGGTACTGGTAGCCTCAGTCACACGAAATTGCTAATGTCTGTGGTACTGGGCAACTTTCACGTTATTCCTTTTGCATGGGCATAGTGGAGGCCACCTCAATCAGGACTGGCTGGGACTAATGTGTTTATTTTTTTTAATTAAGTGGGTTTATTTGAACATTAAATATTTTTACCTACCGCCGGATGCCCTTAGGCACCCCTGAAGCTCGACATGCAGCCGTCCGGGATAAAACTGCCCGAGAATCCAATAAACACTTTAGACAACACAGTATCATGTCAAATCAAGTTCACTCTCAAACCTATCAAGTTATTATTGTTGTTACTTATTGGAATGGCAAACGGAACATCCATTGCCTATGGTTTTTGTAATGACATAGCTGTATTTCTCCCTGAAACTTTTGCAAATTATTAGTAGGCCAGTTGGTTAGGACACTCTTGCTTCATCACGTTCTAATCACGCACGTTCGAATCCACGCGGTGTCACTTTTTTTTCTCCCTTTCCCCTACGCTACATTACTTTTCAGGGAATGTGTGCTGTTCATTGTTATTTTATTTTACTGATACGTTTTTTATAATTTAATTCGTCATCCAGCGGGGACGTTTGCGATTGTTCCATTCCGTAAGTATGTATGTATGTCACAATATAGGAACTGCGATAAATCCTGAACGGCTAAGTATTTTTCAACCAAACTTTGTAGGTAGATGTAGACACACGATAGCCTATTGCGTGCAACATTTATATTGGATAGGTCAAAGGTCAAGGTCATTACGGGGCCCGATGGTCAAAATACATAATCAGCCATGTCTCCCAAAGTTCTGGGAATATTTCAATGAAACTTTTTTTCATTACATACTCTGAGGACGGGTCTACAAAATAGCAGTTAAAAATTACATAATCACAGCAAAAATGTTTTTCTCAGAAAATCGAGTTGAATTTTTTCTTCTTTTTTTCCCCCTGAAGTTGAAGGGACTAATGTGCTGCGTCTTCATGTTTAATTTCATTTAAAAAAATGGTTGGCTGGTTCCAAAGTTATAAGGGTTTTAACCATCATATTTGTGGTAATCATATGACTGATAGTTATAAGGCTTCGCTGATCAGGGGAGCTAATCTACTCCACTGAATCACCATCGCTTTGAAGCTATGAATACAATAATAAATCAGTCATGATTCAGACAAGATAAGTCGACCATTGCAACAATAATAGCAATTGATAATGGTATGGATTCGCATAGACACTTTAATATCCACACCATCAGTGATTAATGAAAATCATAAAACATTTGTTACATCCCGTGAGGAGCACGAGTATTGCTAGTGATAATAATAATAAACATTTAGAATCCGAATACTTCCTAATGCAAGGAGCCCTAGTCGTTTACATAAACCGAAGATGGGGAGGTAGAACTTTTCTCTCCCTTCTTCAATGCTAGCGTTCTTGGCCAGGGCACGGTAACTTGATACCAACACGAAAAGGAACGCTGAAACCATGGTCCTGTGGCGCCGCTAACCCGTAACCGGTGGTCAGCATCTGAGCTACAGTGCTAGCTCGGCGAAGCCACGGCGAAAGGGCTACGGCTGTAACCCGATAACGGCACCGGCTGATAACAAGTTCACGCTGATATCAATGGCCTTGCTGCATCGCCAACTACCCTTCTGAGGCTCGGGCACCCCGCTGCACCAGCCTCTCCTTTCACCTCTACTTCTGGTGGCCCAATCGGAGGTTCCTCTGCTAGCCACCGATGCTCTGGTTGCTTCAACTTTACGTGATATTTGACATCCTTGACCTCTGATAACATCTAGCCTTGTGTAGAGCACTTGATCACAAAATCAGGACTATTATAATTAAGACAAGTACTATACACTTATAACTTTTTTCATATTTTTTTCTTGCTGTTTATTTTTAGTATTATCATAAAACCATTAATATTACAATTAAGTTCTCATGACCCACAATCTTGACAATAACTGAAATAATGACATCAGTGACTATGCCTTGAAGCTCTTGGACAACATTCAAGTGTGTGATATTTATACTGATATTACTGACTTGAAAAATAACTGTGAAGTAAAATGCTTATACTGTCTTAATAATTATACTGTTTAAAACGTTCGCCAGAGACGTTTCTGTTTAATTTTGGTAGCACTTATTTGAGCCTCGTGCTTTTGTGTTTCTTCATCTTGCCCTTTCTATTGTAATTCGGACTGTTGGATAAATATGTATTTAAACCAAAAGAAGGCGTAC
>NW_027129102.1:2500-19694 GCF_037325665.1 Littorina saxatilis
GTGTGTGTGTGTGTGTACGTGCATATGTGTGTCTATGTGTACGTGCATATGTGTGTCTATGTGTGCGTGCGTTCGTGCATGTGTGTGTGTGTGTGTGTGTATGTGTGAATGTGTGTGTGTGTGTGTGTGTGTGTGTGTGTGTGTGTGTGTGTGTTCTCTAGAATCATAGTGCTTGTTCCTATTGTCGGACCTCCTCGTCCTCTTCACGTGAATACCCAGTACAGCTTCCTTGAGCCTTGATAAGCGAGACAATTAAAGAACTGACTGCTTGTTTTATACTGGTGTGATGGTCATTACTGTAGTGTTGGTAAGTGTGAGTATTTGTGTTGTTTCCGTCATACCTGCTTTTCTTTGTCATGATGTTACCCAGGACGGTGACAAGAACCTTGATCATGTTCAGAATGGGAAAGAACTGTCTTCCACTTTCGTCACTGCCTGTTCCTTAAACCTGCGCAGTTTCAGCGGCACAGACGACGCACTGCATATTATTGATGCTGCGATAGAGATTATGACGAGTACTTGGCCTGTTTTCCTTTCACGCAACGTGTAGCGGGCTGAGATAATCTGCAGTGCGTCGTCTGTCCTGCTGAAGTTACATAGGTAAGAGCCGGGCCTTAATGGGTAGGGTTTTGTTTTTCGGTGTAAGATGTTGTTGTTGTTGTTGTTGTTGTTGTTGTTATTGTTATTGTTGTTTTTGTTGTGGGCTCTGTTCTTTTTTGTGTGTTGTTGACCAGTGAAATGATCATGGTGACGATAATGGGGAGAACTGTCTTCCACTTTCCTACACTGTCTGTTCCATATCGGGTAGGGTCTTGTATTTCGGTGTTGAATAGTGTTGTTGTTATTGTTGTTGTTGTCGTTGTTGTTGGCTTTTTTTCTTGCTGTTGACCAGTGAAATAACCATGGTGACAATAATGGGAAGAACTGTCTCCCACCCCTTTTCCTGTCTGTTCCATTATCGGTGAGCTGGTCGGTTTTTGTTTGTTGGTGTTCGTCAGTGTTGTTGTTGTTGTTGTTGTTGTTGTTGTTGTTGTTTGCTTTTTAATTGTTCTTCATATGTTTATATGTTTATAGGAGCCTTCTTCACTGTGAGGCAATGAGAAGAAGCGTCTTCCTCATGCATGGCTTTTTCATTATTAGCTGTTGCAACGCTTTTTTATGACCAAGCCAATGACGTACTGGGAAATATCTTTGAAATGAACCAAAAATTGATACTTTCCAAAGCTCTTACCGTTTCAAATCTCATTCTTCTTTTCTTTCTCCACAGCGGCGGTGAACACCTCCGTGAATCCTATCCTGCTCGCTATCTTCAACAGCTTCTTCAGAGACGACCTGAGAGCGTTCCTCCGGGGCGCAATCTGCATCGCCCTCAAGGAAAAACGTGCCCGAGAAGATGTTTGGGCAACCAGCACTGCCGGGCGCTCAACCAGCCGAGTTTTTCCACTGATGCCTCGACCCAATGATGGCGACACGCTCAGAGTGGACACCGGGTTGCAGGTGTCTTTCAAGACTACTTCGGGTGCCCGAGGGGTACCGAGTCTCGCCACTTCTCTTGCGGATGTGTCCACGATAGTGCCGACAAGCAACGAGAGTAAGGATATGCAGACAGGCACGGAAAATAAGGTCCTGCAGACAGGCACGGAAAATAAGGTCCTGCAGACGGTTGTCAATGTCCGAAAAGGAATCAGTTTTGATGCTAGTGCGGGCGGTTCTTCGATCGTGCAGACCTGCACTTTTCGAGAGGAAGAAGAACCACTCAAGCAAGAAGCTGCTGGGACTACTGAGGACAACAGCCCTTCTGCTGCAGACGGTACGGGTTTGACCACGAATGCATCTGCATCACACGGGAGCAAAGCTATACCAGGACTAGTGGTGAAGGATGACAGCAACTTGTCTGTTACGGACATTGAAGGTAAGCTGGCAGAGGAAGAGTCCCCTGACAGGAATGAAAATGTCATGGCAGGAAGTATGATTCCTTCGGAAGATATTGACTTGAGCACTACAAGAGACGGCATCTTACAAAAGGAGTGATTTGCACTGTCTCCTTCCTCACCTCACATACCTGCTGAGGTCTTTGGTTTAAACAATCTTTATTCATATTTTACATGTTCAGGAAATGTACATCGACATAAGGTGAAAACAACAACAAGCCTACGGCTTATGGTGGTGTCTTCAAACAAATGTACAAGAAGAACATGGCAGACAGACAAGCCCTTACACAGTAAGCAAAATCAATCCGTAAATTTTACACAAAATATTATCCAAGTTTAGAAGAGAAAAGAAAAGACGAAAAAGAAGGTGAGAAAACACCAAAACAAGCTGAGGTCTTTAATGTAGGTCTGGACAACAAAAAGGCACGTGGTGGGCCAGAGTAAAGACCTACTGGTATCAACAGTGGAACAAGCTGGACGTGTTCAGCTTCGAGATGCGTTGGGAACAGAGGAATCTCCTTTGGGAGATGACAGCAATTCAGCTGTAGATAAGGTGCTCAGCTCTCCCCCAAAGTCACAAGCACCGACAAAGTCGACGATTCCAATCATTTAAATAAAAAGAAAACACACCAGTAACCAGTTTAGGTACGTTTATATCTATAATCAATATTTCGGCACGTTACTGCCTTCTTCGGGATGGTAAGCTTATGGAAAGAATGGAATGACGGCACGTGACATACAGTGTCATGAATTTTTATGATGATTAATGATTCCAATCATTGTATTATGGGTGAGTCTCATGATTCACTCACTGCTTTATCGAATAGATCGACTTCTCCAAGTAGATTTGGTCTTCAAAACAGAAAAGGAGAAATGATCAAAAATATGGATAAAGCTTGTGGCAAAGGAAGGAAAAGTGCTGCTGCCTTTACTACGAAAACTAACAGGAACATAGCATGCTCAACTGATGATCCTCAAACTAAAATAGCAGAAAAAGATTGTATTTCTTGCTTTGGCGTCTCATGGAACATTGAGGCCATCACTATGGCTAAAGCAAGCAATCCAGAAAAACGAGGAAGCCAAACTTCTGAAAATGCGAACATTGCCAATAAAAATAACACTTTAAATGACAATTTTACACGAGTATGTCAGCCTAGAGGATCAGCATCGGTCATTAACAAAAGCATACCAACGAACAACAAAACAGACACTGCATACGATCTGGCAGCTCACAAGATACAGTTGCAGGACCACTCATAAGGTCAAGATTAGGAATAGGAAAGTCAGACACAATCTACAGAAATGATGCTATGCTTGTTGAACACGACAAAGCACATGATCGGACCAGACGACACGATCCTGCAGGGACATCCTCCAAAGAGTTCGCCGGAGAAGAATCTTTTGACAACCCTACCAGTCCGCCAGAATCTCTCGAAAAACCAGAGGATATGTCTCTAATTAGTTGCAACATCCACAGTCAAGGAAGTAGAAGACCAGGTGCCGATCTTGCCTCAGAAGACCATAACCATGCATGAACGCTCTCCAAGATTACATTTAACATCAACCAGCTGCAGCTACCAATATAGTGCATGGGACAACGGGTGAAACAGAGAGAGATTATTTTGTACAAACATCGAAAAATTGATTTGTTGTTTGGAATAAGGCTGAAAAATTGATGTTATTGTTTGGAATAAGGTTGAAAAATTGATGTTATTGTTTGGAATAAGGTTGAAAAATTGATGTTGTTGTTTGAAATACGGTTGAGAAGCTGATCGGTGTGCTCCGGATTGTCTCAATGAAAGCTGTAATGTCAAGATCTTAACAGATTGCTGTGAATTAAAATCTTAATTTAATATGAACATATGTTTTAGACATCAGCCGGGATTTGGAACAGGTTGATACATGTAATAAAATGGCCATCTGGTGAAGATGTTGTGCAATGGAGAAAACATCCACTGAGTGCGTGCACGTGTGTGTGTTCGTGTGTGTGTTTGTGTGTGTGTGTGTGTGTGTGTCTGTCTGTCTGTCTGTCTGTCTGTCTGTCTGATTTTTCTGTCTGTCTGTCTGTCTGTCTGTCTGTTTGATTTTTTTTCTGTCTGTCTGTCTGTCTGTCTGTCCGTTTGTCTGTCTGTCTGTGTTTCTTCTTTTAATAGGGGTTTAGTGTAAGTAAAACTCTTCAAGGCAGCGAATTCTCTGACATACTTCTGGAAAGTCGGTCAATAACCCATTTGTTTCCTATCTTAAAATGTACATTGCACGCTATGTCTCTCAGAAAAGATGGTTCACATGCAATGCGACACTTTTCCAGCGATTTGTGCAAAAACATGAGTGAACGTTGGAGTTTCAGCCCATGAACGAAGAAGAAGAAGAAGAAGAAGAAGAAGAAGATACTGCTTTACATTGACCAAAGTACGATCAGTCAAGTTATAATCCTCACTGACAGAAAAAAGTTTGAGTTGTCATGTGAGTCAGATTACAATTTTGGATTTTTCCCTCTGTCTGAATGTAGAGTGAATCAAACATGGGTGATGAAAATCTATTTTTTTTATAATGTCGTCAACGTCTCACGTGACTATGCAGACAACAATATGCTAATATAATGCAAGACGTGTCAGAGTTTGGTATTTCCTTGAAAAACAACATAAACAAGCATAATTATGTGACTGCATGCATTCTCAGTGAGTACTTTAAAAAGTCATGTGATATATTATAGTGACAGAACTTTTTTTTAAATCAAGATAGTCTAGCGTTTATTAATACTTTTAATCATTGGTTTCTGTGTATCCTGTGACGCTTCAGTGTTTAAGACTTGCACATGCGAAAACGGGAGATCATTAGGAATTATGAAAAGTACTGTCCAATGAATACCGCTCCCGACTCATATAACACTCAGCAGAAGGGTAATTATAGATTTATCACAACAGCACTACTGGCCAGAAGACACCAGCCTGGCCACCAAGCTCTACAGACACCTGGAGACAGCACGCCAGCACTACTGGCCAGAAGACACCAGCCTGGGCACCAAGCTCTACAGACACCTGGAGACAGCACGCCAGCACTACTGGCCAGAAGACACCAGCCTGGCCACCAAGCTCTACAGACACCTGGAGACAGCACGCCAGCACTACTGGCCAGAAGACACCAGCCTGGGCACCAAGCTCTACAGACACCTGGAGACAGCACGCCAGCACTACTGGCCAGAAGACACCAGCCTGGCCACCAAGCTCTACAGACACCTGGAGACAGCACGCCAGCACTACTGGCCAGAAGACACCAGCCTGGGCACCAAGCTCTACAGACACCTGGAGACAGCACGCCAGCACTACTGGCCAGAAGACACCAGCCTGGCCACCAAGCTCTACAGACACCTGGAGACAGTACGCCAGCACTACTGGCCAGAAGACACCAGCCTGGGTACCAAGCTGTGGAGACAGTACGCCAGCACTACTGGCCAGAAGACACCAGCATGGCCACCAAGCTCTGGGGACCCGCTGCCGATCTACAGAAGACTGCGGACTTCATGGCAGCCACACCTGACGATATGAGATCATAATTATGACAGCAATGAATATCGAACGCAGAAGAAAAAGAAGAATCACACCAAACTAAATTTCTCGGCTTCGATGTGACTTTGTGAGTCGGTTCAAAACAGTTTCAGTGTATGTGCGAGGTTTGTAAAGTGGATGCTGAAGTCTTCAGTGTCACAGATTTCAGGAAACTGTTGCGGCGTGTCAAACTTCGCAGCCTGGGAGAACCGTGTGATTGTTTCCAAAATGAGACAAAATCATGGTGAACAGCAATACTTTTGACATTGAAATTCCATTCATATTCTCATGTTCAATGGTCATATGTTCTGCCGGAGTCAGTAAGTTTGAGAGACTGTTTTGAGGTTAATTCCACCGATTTCATCTTAGTATGGTCTGCATGCCCTGAACAAATTGACGATTAATAAGTTCGACACTTCGTTTTCTCAGCGCCTTCAGTATGAAATCGTGTCTAGCCACTTTAACACAAAGTTGAAATCGCAGTTTAAAACTCTCGCTGAAGCCACAAGCAAGTTAATTGTCAATACTTGTCGGGTTTCTGCCTGCTAAACGCAGTTTCACAATATTGATTAGGCCAAAAAAAAAAATTGTCTGTTTAGGGTAACCCGACCGACCCTATCGATTTGGCGCCGACCCAAAAACTTTTTTTTGATTTCAAAAAAAAAAAGAGAAAAAAAGAGGTAAAAATGCTAAAAAGAGACATTTGGCGTTTCATTTAATATACGTTAGTTTTGAAACATGTATTCATCAAATATAAGAAGTGAATGTTCAGCCAACATAGCATTTACAACAACAACAAAAAAACAAAAAAACAAAAACCCTACCTACCTACCGACCCTACTTTTTTTGGTCATGTTACCCTAAACAGACAATTTTTTTTTTTGGCCTTACCCTTTAGACATTTACACCGGAAATTCACCGTCGGTTTTGTGGGTTGTATTTTTCGTTTTTATAATTAATTGTTATTCTCCAAGAGAATGCCTAGTCGCCTGTCACTTCAAAGTAACGATTGGTGTCGATGCAGAAGAGAAGACTTGGCCTGCTTCGTGTCAAGAAGTGCGAAAGAAAACACTTGCATAGCTGTGAAGAATTCATTTTGCATTCGCCGTGCAAAGCGTAAGATCGGCGCCATTCTCAGATCTTTTTATTCGCATTTTGTGGATTTGCAAATCTTTTTACTGCATACATACGACATTGTTTGGTGGGTCTGTGTGCACGGGGCTCAGTTTAGCCGTTATATTCCACACTCATTTGTTTTCAGTAAGCTTATTACCAGGTCCTTATGTGCAGATCTGCTAGTGCCTTATCCCCTTTCGTGTGTGTACACGCAAGCTCAAGACCAAGTGCACGCAAAAAATATCATGTAATCAATGTGAAAGTTCAGTTGGTTCTAGAAACACGTAAATACCAAGCATGTTTCCCCGAAATCGGCGTATAGCTGCCTAAATAGCGGGATAAAAACGGTCAAACACATAACAAAAATCATGGGTTTCAGCCCATCAACGTAGAAAAAGAGGAAGAAGAAAAACGTTTTCTCTTTATGTTCTTCAATAAAGATGTTGTTTATGATGCACTAAATGAGGATATTAAAATAGAGGCATTGTCCTGGGAGAATAATCGATGTTTTTGATAACGCGTGTAATAGCGCCTGTCTGAGGAATACCTTTCTTTTACTTTCATTAGCTTCTTTCTTTGGGGGCTGCCACTAAGCCTGAAGGATAGGGTGCAAAACAAATATTCCCCATCTGATGAAATGTAATGTAAAGCCTATACATGTAAAAAAAATAAAATCTAAAAAATTAAATTAAAAAACATCCAAAAAAGAGAATTAAAAACAACAACAAAATTCCCCATCTGGCTGCCATATTCGTAGCGTTCATTAATTAATTCATAATTATTGTTTGCATGTGCCAATAATGTTATAAAACTGTACCTAAGGGGATATAATAACGATTGGTTGTAGCTTTCGAACACAGAAAACATTATTTCAGTTTTGCAAAGTGGTGTTGATAGTGTCGAATGTAAACAGAACAGTCTCAAGGTGAAAGTGGATGTTTTCTGGAAATTGCGCAGGCGGAAATATACGATCTTTCACAGCACATATTCGCAAGAATAAGGCCACAGGCTTCAGCTGACAAGCACATCTAATTTTCTAATAGGCCTATGTACTCACGTGTCCAGCAAAACTTTGGCGAGTTCAGTATCCCCTTTGTACTTGGTTCTCAATTTGAAGCGATGGGCCTCTGACGAAAACAATCTTTCTTTCAGCGCGACCCAGCGCTGGTGCTGCGTGATAATCCATGAAGCAAGGAGTCCACTTTCTCTTCTCAGCAGATTTAGTGGCCTTGACAGCTTTAGACGGGTTTACTTCTATCTTTTTTGCCATTGTACGCAACCGCTCTTTGACTGTCTCCAACGCCATCTTTGGTTTACGAAACGTCACTTCGTGACGTCAAAGGTCTAAAAATAGCCCAAGTCCTGGAGAACTGTTGCTAAACAATGCAATAACGAATTAATTATTTCTCGTAATTGGTAAGGACTTCAAACCTAAAACTTTGCAGGAAGCTTAATTTATACATCCCCGCAACGATGGGAAAAGCCCTGGAAGTAATTAAACTAATTAAATAGGACTATATGTCAGCCTTTAAAGGCCGTTGAAAGTTATTCTGAAGATATATACGAAGGCTCTACGTGTGATGTTAAATCTAAGATAGCAATTTGATGGATACATTTCTCGGGCTCTTAGCATTTCGTGATTGTGGCCTTAGACTGCAAACTGTCAATTATCTTTGAACCGTGCGTTCCAGGCCCTCATATGGGGGGAGGGTGGCAGTCCGAAAAAGTGCATTTAGGTCGAATTACCGGAAACACAGCTTTTGTCACTCCATACAGTAACAGGCATGGGAATTGTCCGCGAAATCACGGATTTCCGCAAAGAGGAAATTACGTTTCAGCGAAAATAAAAATGCGTCCGCGGGGGAAAAAAACCCATTAAATTATATGTATATTATTGTCTCTCTATCCATTATTTGCTAACACAAGAACTATCAAAATATTGGTCTAAAATGCTATCGTTTGCCTTCCGGTCCCCCCAACGGGGCTCTGCTCCTGTACCCTGCCGGGGCCTAGGCGGCCCGTGGACCTTGGCCTATTTTCAGAGTTTTTTTCTATTTTGGAATTCCCATGCCTGAGTAAACACAACATTGTTTTAAGAATCCTTATTCTAACCTGGTTTCATGAAAATTGTCCAGTACTAGGCTCTACTCCTCCTCCCTAATTCGTTAACAGTATCTTGATATATACTCTGTTGTAAACTTGAATCTTGCAGTAATCAATATTATTTAAGGGTCTAGTAGTTGTTGTAGTCAAACAGTCCTATACCGTGCCTCTTTAACTTTCCCCCTCTCTCTCTCTATTTCTCTCTTTTCTAGATCATTCTTTTAGTATGCATGTTGTATGTATGTATGTGGCGATGTGAACTGTGATGTACTGTATAATGTGTTGTAAAAAAAAAATTGATTAACAATTTTTTTTTTAAATTAATAATTAAAAATAATAATTTTAAAAAAAAATAATAATAATTAAAAAAAAAAATTAAAAAAAAAAGAATCCTTAACAAATGAGGCAGGGCGCAATTTTAAGATCTCAGAAACAAAGCGACGTTACAGGCGCGCGCGCTAAATGCATACGACACGTGCAACATGAGCAAGTGAGAGGTATGCGGAACCAATCTCCTGGCACCCGAGAGACTATAACAAGCCTTGAAAAGATCAAGCGACTTTCGTCCTCCTAACATTATTTGGTTCTTTTATTCCAAGTCTCGCTTTTTGTTCACAAACCTTTTGGTCGTTTTTGACCTGGGTAAAAAAAGTCCGGTCTAAACTGGCACAAATAAGAAAGAAGAGGAGTCGATCGGCTTGCCAAACAGCCAACACAGTTATGTGGCCTCGGCTGTGGTCTATCTATGACTATCCGAGGCTAGGTGTTTTAAACGATAGGTAGGCCTACAGAATTCTCTACAGCGAAGTAGGCTTGAAACTCGACCTACACTGCACGCATGACCTTGACAGCTTCATTCAACGCTTGACTTTCGCGCTGGTAACTTCCTGTTTACTCACTCAGGACTGAGGATATTTTATTTTCAAGAGGGATTGAGAAAAAAATAAACGCCCCGACAGAGACACGAACTTATGACCTCGAGATTTCGAGATAATCGTAGTCACTTGGACAGTACCGTACATCACGAGTGGCTGGTGTCTATATATATATATATACGACATGTGTCTGTCTGTGTGTGTGTGTGTGTGTGTGTGTGTGTGTGTGTGTGTGTCTGTGTGTGTGTGTGTGTGTGTGTGTGTGTGTGTGTGTCCGCGATGCACGGCCAAAGTTCTCGATGGATCTCTTTCAAATTTGGTGGCCATATTCAGGTACACCCCGGACACAACCTGGTCAATGAGATATTTCAACACGTGCTCTCAGCGCGCAGCGCTGAACCGATTTTGGTTTTTCTCTGGATCCATTCCCAGTAACTCTTCCTTATCTTCTCCAGTGTTTTCAGCGTTTATCTCCCTTCGTTCGTGTGGCGTCAATCCATATTCCCGTTTCTATTTTTAGAAGGTCACTGTCGACAACGCTCAATCCATATTCCCGTTACACTATTCTTAGACGGTCACTGTCCCGGCGAAGCCGGGTATTACTCTTCTCCAGTGTTTTGCGCGTTTATCTCCCTTCCTTCGTGCGGTGCGCGGGCAAAGCCGGCGTACACCCGGCAAAGCCGGGTCCAAGGCGCAGCCGGGTATTCGGCTCAACTTCTTCCCGGCGAAGCGGGTATTCATCTAGTTATATATATATACAGCTGACGTGTAACTCGACGTTAGTGATGTTCGGCCATTTTGACAACGACAACGACCACGTCAAAAGAAAAGAAACAAGTCGCGTAAGGCGAAATTACTACATTTAGTCAAGCTGTGGAACTCACAGAATGAAACTGAACGCACTGCAATTTTTCACAATGACCGAAGTCCGCCGCTAGTGCAAAAGGCAGGGAAAGTGACGAGCCTGTTTAGCGCGGTAGCGGTTGCGCTGTGCTGCATAGCACGCTTTACTGTACTTCTCTTCGTTATAACTTTCTGAGCGTGTTTTTAATCCAAACATATCATACCTATATGTTTTTAGAATCAGGAACCGACAAGGAATAAAATGAAATTGTTTTTAAAACTATTTCGGAAATTTAATTTTAATCATAATCTTTATATTTTTGATTTTCAGAGATTGTTTTTAATCCGAATATAACATATTTATATGTTTTTGGAATCAGAAAATGATGTAGAATAAGATAAACGTAAATTTGGATCGTTTTATATAAAAAAAAATTATTACAATTTTCAGATTTTTAATGACCAGACATTAATCAATTTTTAAGACACCAAGCTAAAATGCAATACCGAAGTCCGGCCTTTGTCGAAGATATGCTTTACAAAATGTTCAATCAATTTGATTGAAAAATGAAGGTGTGACAGTGCCGCCTCAACTTTTACAAAAAGCCGGATATGACGTCATCAAAGACATTTATCGAAAAAATAAAAACAACTTCTGGGGATACCATACCCAGAAACTCTCATGTAAAATTTCATAAAGATCGGTCCAGTAGTTTACTCTGAATCCCTCTACACACACACACAGAGACACACACACACACACACACACACACACACACACACACACACACACACACACACACACACACACACACACAGACAGACACACATACACCACGACCCTCGTCTCGATTCCCCCTCTATGTTAAAACATTTAGTCTAAACTTGACTAAAAGTAAAAAGGAATTGGTAGGTTTACTATCAACGCAGTTTTTTTTTCACCTTGCAGTAAAAACGCGTTTACGTCCTCAATTGTTTGAATCCAAGCCAGTTGGAAGAAACTTCACGAGTACAGCCGTCTTTGTACTTTAAATGTTATTCTACGTGTCAGCATACGCTCGAGCATCAACACCAGTGCGGCCATAAGCACACCCAGGGCTACCAAGATGAAGGCTGAGAGAGAGAGAGAGAGAGAGAGAGAGAGACAGAGACAGAAAGAGCGAGAGACAGAGACAGAAAGAGAGAGAGACAGAGACAGAAAGAGAGAGAGAGACAGAGACAGAGACAGACAGAGAGACAAAGAGACAAAGAGAGACAGAAACAGAGACAGACAGAGAGAGAGAGAGAGACAGAGATAAAGAGAGAGAGGCGGACAGAGTCAGTCGGCTCAAACACCCTTTATATTCCTAACAGGAAACGCATGTAGGACAGTACCATAACGCATATAATTATAGCCTTCTTTATATTCAAAGTGTTTCTCCACGTGTGAGCAGACGCTCGAGCATCAACACCAGTGCGGCCACGAGCACACCCAGGGCGGCCATGATGAAGGCTGTCTTGACCAGTTCCACAGATACTGGTATCACTCGGGTCTCGTCGTCCTGGCAACCGGACTCCTGTAGGAACCAGTCGCGCTTCAGGTAGTCCAGAAGTCCGTGCTCTGTGGCTCTGGCCAGCCTGGACAGAAACGTATACTGACCATGTGCATGTAGGCTATATTTAGCTGTGCGCAAACAGAGCGTCTAAGGCTTACGGGAGTCTAATCAAACAAGGCTTAAGTATATACTGCCCTCCTACCTTAACTTAAGTTCCCTATTCTGATATCTTATTTTAGAAAGTTATTTCAATATTTTTCTTTGGCTAAATTTACTTTTTACATTTAGTCAAGTTTTGACTAAATGTTTTAACATAGAGGGGGAATCGAGACGAGGGTCGTTGTGTATGTGTGTGTGTGTGTGTGTGTCTGTGCGTGTGTGTGTGTAGAGCGATTCAGACTAAACTACTGGACCGATCTTTATGAAATTTTACATGAGAGTTCCTGGGTATGAAATCCCCAGACGTTTTTTCTTTTTTTCGATAAATGTCTTTTATAACGTCATATCCGGCTTTTTGTAAAAGTTGAGGCGGCACTGTCACACCTTCATTTTTCAATCAACTTGATTGAAATTTTGGCCAAGCAATCTTCGACAAAGGCCGGACTTCGGTATTGCATTTCAGCATGGAGGCTTAAAAATTAATTAATGACTTTGGTCATTAAAAATCTGAAAATTGTAATTAAAATTATTGTTTTATAAAACGATCCAAAATTACTTTCATTTTATTCTTCATCATGTTCTAATTCCAAAAACATATAAATATGTTATATTCGGATTAAAAACAAGCTCTGAAAATTAAAAATATAAGAATTATGATTAAAATAAAATTTCCGAATTCGATTTAAAAACAATTTCATCTTATTCCTTGTCTGTTCCTGATTCCAAAAACATATAGATATGATATGTTTGGATTAAAAACACGCTCAGAAAGTTAAAACGAAGAGAGGTACAGTAAAGCGTGCTATGCAGCACAGCGCAACCGCTACCGCGCTGAACAGGCTCGTCACTTTCACTGCCTTTTGCACTAGCGGCGGACTACGGTCATTGTGAAAAAATGCAGTGCGTTCAGTTTCATTCTGTGAGTTCCACAGCTTGACTAAATGTAGTAATTTCGCCTTACGCGACTTTTTTTTTAATTTATTGTATTACTTTTCCAGTTATGTATTTATTTACTTATTCAGCCATAAATATAAACATATTCTACATAAAAAAAAAAAGCAAATAAGCCTACAAAATCGCTCCAGTCCAACCATAATTATTCCAGGTACACAATATTTACTTCCATCCCCATTTTGAAATATCGCATGCGCGCAACAACAGACTTCCAGATATATATAACACGATCATAATTATGTGTTTTCTGTTTGCATGTTTGTTCAGTGTCTTGTCCCCCCATAAAGCATATTAACTCAACCTGTCCAAAGATAGGCCAATTGGTTTTAAGAGGACGTTAAAACTAATTATCATCATCATCATCATCATCATCATCATCATCATCATGTGTATGTAGGCTATATTTAGCTGTGCGCAAACAGAGCGTCAAAGGCTAACTGACTATGTGCATGTAGGCTATATTTAACTGTGAGCAAACAGAGCGTCAAAGGCTAACTGACCATGTGCATGTAGGCTATATTTAGCTGTGCGCAAACAGAGCGTCAAAGGCTAACTGACCATGTGCAAGTAGGCTATATTTAGCTGTGCGCAAACAGAGCGTCAAAAGCTAACTGACCATGTGCATGTAGGCTATATTTAGCGTTGCGCAAACAGAGCGTCAAAGGCCAACTGACCATATGCATGTAGGCTATATTTAGCTGTTCGCAAACAGAGCGTCAAAGGCTAACTGACCTTGTGCATGTAGGCTATATTTAGCTGTGCGCAAACAGAGCGTCAAAGGCCAACTGACCATGCGCTTGTAGGCTATATTTAGCTGTGCGCAAACAGAGCCTCTAAGGCTTACTGACCATATGCATGTAGGCTATATTTAGCTGTGCGCAAACAGAGCCTCTAAGGCTTACTGACCATTTGCATATAGGCTATATTTAGCTGCGCGCAAACAGAGCGTCAAAGGCTAACTGACCATGTGCATGTAGGCTATATTTAGCGTTGCGCAAACAGAGCGTCAAAGGCCAACTGACCTTATGCATGTAGGATATATTTAGCTGTTCGCAAACAGAGCGTCAAAGGCTAACTGACCATGTGAATGTAGACTATATTTAGCTGTGCGCAAACAGAGCGTCAAAGGCCAACTGACCATGCGCTTGTAGGCTATATTTAGCTCTGCGCAAACAGAGCCTCTAAGGCTTACTGACCATATGCATGTAGGCTATATTTAGCTGTGCGCAAACAGAGCCTCTAAGGCTTACTGACCATAAGCATGTAGGCTATATTTAGCTGCGCGCAAACAGAGCGTCAAAGGCTAACTGACCTTGTGCATGTAGGCTATATTTAGGTGTGCGCAAACAGAGCCTCTAAGGCTTACTGACCATGTGCATGTAGGCTATATTTAGGTGTGCGCAAACAGAGCCTCTAAGGCTTACTGACCATATGCATGTAGGCTATATTTAGTTGTGCCCAAACAGAGCGTCTGAGGCTTCAGGGCTGAGGTGCACGAAGCGAAACTGGGTGGGAACAAGCCGCGGGTTCTGATTGGTTGAATTGTCAACAAATGTCAATTTCAACCAATCAGACCCTGCGGCTGCGTGACACCCATTTGGGCGGCACCCAGTTTCGCTTCATGCACCTCATGCCAGGAGTCGCCACATAGTCGGGTGACAGTGGGCGGCGAGTCTCGAGGTGATCTCATTCACTATCTTTCTGAGCTGCGTGTTTACTCCAAAAGAGAGACAAGTATGTTTTCAGAGACAAATTGGCAACCAAACAAGTGTATCTACCCCTATCTATCTTAACCAAACAAGTGTATCTACCCCTATCTATCTTAACCAAACAAGTGTATCTTCCCCTATCTATCTTAACCAAACAAGTGTATCTGCCCCTATCTATCTTTTCTCCTTCCACTCTGCACACAAGATACAGCTACGTACGCACGCATGCATACTCGCACACACAGACCCACACAAGCATACACACAACATAACACCACCCCTTTCCGCAACCCCCCGCCACACAAAACACACACACACACACACACACGCACACACACACATGCACACACACACACATACACACCCACCGTGACACACACACGGTGACACACACACGGTGACACACACACGGTGACACACACGGTGACACACACGGTGACACACACGGTGACACACACACACACACACACACATACTCACAAACACACACGCACGCACTCCACACATGACTATCAATTTAGCAGAACTCACACTTGGTTAAACAAGGCGGTGTAGGGTGAATCTTTCTGCAGGTGAATGGTGTAGGTGTCTTGGGAGAGCCTGTCCCTGACCACAGCCAGTCTGCAATGTTCTAATTTCTTGACTCTGTAAAAGGCGGCAGACGTCACCAGGACAAAGTTGCCCGCCAACAACTCGGCCAACCCGTCTGTCCGTTCTGCACGCTTGTGGTACTGTTGGTAGTCTGAGAGGTTTGAAGTCTGCCCAAGTGAACGAGTGTTGCGTGAGTGACCCGAACCAACCTTGAGATATCAGGGATGACCAAAATAATAGTCCGCCCGATCGCCAGGGGCGAGCAAACAGCCGGGCTAGTAGAAACCGCCTGGAAACTAGCCCGGCTGGCCAATGAAAATTCTGATCAAATGCAACACTTTCGTTCATAATATCGAGTGTTATAGCCATACAAACACTGCAGATCAACTGTGGTATGTACCAGGCCAGCGAAATGTCTGCGGGGCTAGTGACTTTCTTGAAGTAACGCGCCCGGCTGGCAAGTTAAAATTTTGAGATTTGGCCATCCCTGGATATGATCACCACTATCACTAGGGCCTTCATGTTTCTCGAACTTTAGTTCTTGTTTTAAAGTGCCGTATACATGACAGTTTAAATTTATCAGAAAGCATAATAAGAGGAGATAACATAACGAAACTTTAATGTCCATTTACATCATTACACAACGATGGCACCGGCACGGTTGGCCTAGTGGTAAGGCGTCCGCCCCGTGATCGGGAGGTCGTGGGTTCGAACGGCCGGGTCATACCTAAGACTTTAAAATTGGCAATCTAGTGGCTGCTCCGCCTGGCGTCTGGCATTATGGGGTTAGTGCTATGACTGGTTGGTCCGGTGTCAGAATAATGTGACTGGGTGAGACATGAAGCCTGTGCTGCGACTTCTGTCTTGTGTGTGGCGCACGTTATATGTCAAAGCAGCACCACCCTGATATGGCCCTTCGTGGTCGGCTGGGCGTTTAGCAAACAAACAAAAAAACAAACAAACAAAGATGGCACATTTTCTCTTAGCACCCCGTCTCACTAAAAACGCATGGGTAACAGTTAGCAAGCATAACTCAACAAGAATACAGCAATCTTCTTCTTCTTCTTTGTTCATGGGCTGAGACTCCCACGTTCGCTCATGTTTTTTGCACGAGTAGACTTTTACGTGTATGACCGTTTTAACCCCGCCATTCAGGCAGCATACGCCGATTTCGGGGGCCGCATGCTGTGTATTTTCGTGTTTCTATAACCCACCGAACTCTGACATGGATTACAGGATCTTTTCCGTGCGCACTTGGTCTTGTGCATGCGTGTACACACGAAGGGGGTTAAGTCACCAGCAGGTCTGCACATAAGTTGACCTGGGAGATCGGAAAAATCTCCACCCTTAACCCACCAGGCGGCAGCGGCTGGGATTCGAACTCACAACCTTCCGATTAGGAGGCCGATGTCTTACCACCACGCCCGTCTTACAGCAATCAAATCAACAGTTAAATGATATGTTCAAAACTCTTACAGCAAAAATATATTCCTGCAGGGTTCCTTTTTCAATGCCCCAACGGTAGTCTGTCCTTTGAACCAGCTCACTGAGTGAGTTGAAGGGAACTGGTTGCTTGGTAACCACAGAGTTTGACGTCAGCTTTCCCGTGTAGGCAGCAATCGTCACCAAGCACATCAGCATCCAGGCCCATAGTAACACGCGACCTCCCCTTGAGACAGCTTCGTGTGCCACGGCTGTAACATGGTATTGCCGTTGGAACTTAACGAGGAAAATGTTATACCAAGAAAATGAACACGTCTAAACTTGAGCAAAGTGATATTGCACCGCATTTTGTATGGGGCGCCATGTGTTAAGTGATTATGTATTGAACAT
>NW_027129103.1:2500-5000 GCF_037325665.1 Littorina saxatilis
AGTTTCGCATGGACGGGTTCATTGGAGTGTGAACAATGTGTGTCAAAAAAAAATGCACCAACAGCTGCATTTAGATGTCATTAATCGCATTCAGGTGCTAATGATGAAGGTGTGGTGTTTTTTCTCGCTTTATCGCTCCAACGAACACAAAGTCAAATTCGCCAGATTAGTACAACGTATTGGCAGAGTACAGAGTAATTACGCTGTTAATCGTTGACTTGTTGCTTTTGCTCCTCAAACTCTGAGCGATTATACATTGATTTTCTGCGTTATAACAGCCGACATTTTACCTTGATTTGTTGGTGTGATTGTACTGTGTTTCTTATGACATTCTAAGTCAACCAGTCACCATACGTACAATGTGTCTGGAAACACCTCGCGCGGAGGGGTTTTGCGGCCAGCGCAGCAAAGATAAAGAGGGAACATTATCTCGGCTCGCGCGGCAGCAAGCACTATGTCTCTAGACTGTAGTGGAATACAAATTAATGGAACGCTTAGAATACAAGATGTACAAAATGTGCGGAATCATAACATGACGCTATGACTCGTTACGCTCCCAGATTAAATTGATCGACATACTTCAACAAAAGAGTTGGTATCGAATTTGCTTTGAGGTAAAGAAGACAAATGTGAACTAAAAACAAGAAATTCCTACGAGGTAGGAAAAACACCCCCGTCAAAGGGAAATAACCTTCTCAGTTGGTGGCAGTGACTGAGTGAGAGTGGTTGTTTCCCTTTGACCATTAAGATGTTCCTCTATAAGTCCTTGTATAATTTTAATCCACCAATAACTCCCTAACCGTGTGTTTGACAGGTCCCAATTTTTGTAAGGACCGTCTCAGGAATGTATAGAACCTGTTCACCAAGTTTGGTGACGATCGGTCCGTTCATTCTTGAGATCTATATGCGAACACACACAAACAAACAAACAAACAAACACATCGAGTGAAACCTATACACACCCCTATACCGGGGGTGTAATTAGGACACGATAACTAAAAATGCAACCTATAACATTCACGCCGGAAGAAGCGACAAGTTTCAGTAACGCGCTGTTCGAATTAAACTGTTACCCTGCGAGTGGGAGGTCACGCAGAGCGACTTAATGCCCCTAACATCAATACTGACAACGCACGTTTAGACTGATAGATCATTTCTACGTTAGAGGCAGCATTAACAAATGTTTCAAAACTCCCATACCTACACATCTACACACACACGGACACACAGACACGAGCAGGGTCACACAGACAAGCACTCAAACGCTAGCGCGCAGGGACGCACTCACGCAGGCGCGCGCACACACACAGACAGACAAACACACACGCACACCGACATATACACACAACACACGCACACATACACACGCACACATACACACGCACACACGCACGCACGCACGCACGCACATGCACGCACGCACGCACACACACACACACACACACATACACACACCTACACGAAACATTCACTAGTCGCTTTAATAATTCATGCATTGTTTTGGGTCACAGCCCTGAACAAAATATCTAGAACAAACCAATGAATAAGTTATTTGAAGGTTGCGGCTTAGTGCAAAAGAGCAAACAAACAAAATATCTTTTACGAGACACATGTTGCTTTAAGAAGAAATGGATAAGTGCATTCTAAATTAGATACGCACAAAACGCTTTTACCTTCCAGGAATACGTCTTACGCAGAAGAAATTGTTCGAGTTCGGAGGAACTGAGCCACATTTCTAGTTTCCTGTTTCGTGCATCCATGTCTTGATTTCTACGGCAGGTGAAAATGTTTGGCAGCTATTTTGGAAACGCTAACGACTCCCATTTTTTATGTTCTCTAATTTTTCCTGTTGAGACACAGAGAGACAGAGAGAGAGAGAGAGAGAGAGAGAGAGAGAGAGAGAGAGAGAGAGAGAGAGAGAGAGAGAGAGAGAGAGAGAGACAGAAAGAGAGAGAGAGAAATGGAGAGAGAGAGAGTGAGAGAGAGAGAGATGGAGAGAGAGAGAGGGTGAGAGAGAGGGTGAGAGAGAGAGAGAGAGTGAGAGAGAGAGAGGAGAGAGAGGGTGAGAGAGAGAGAGAGAGAGGGTGAGAGAGAGAGAGAGAGAGGGAGAGAGAGCGAGAGAGGGTGAGAGAGAGAGAGGGAGAGAAAGAGAGAGAGAGAGAGAGAGAGAGAGAGAGAGAGAGAGAGAGAGAGGGAGAGAGAGAAAGCGCGAGTTGTTGGAAAATTGAAGTCCGCAGTTAAAAACAATAAGCGTTTTATTTGTACTTTTCAAAACATTAGAACGTCTTTCAGAAATGAATGAATCTACGCACCTGGAATGTATGAAAGAAACTGTTTCAAATCGGTGTTGTCAAATGACGTATTGTTTTGGCATCAGATGTGAGTTTTATTTCTTTTTAATTGCGCACGAGGCAGCAGTGTTGAATTGTATCCCGTGCATGATTTGGTTCCTTATTAGATCCACGTAAGGACTGCTAAATTGTGCTTAAAACATCATCAC